>NW_016835040.1:0-752 GCF_001698545.2 Rhinopithecus bieti | reverse complement strand
AAGAAGCAAAATGGGAAGCGGGAGCCTGCAGGGAGTTGGATCCTCTGAACCCCAGAGGGAAAAAAGAGATTGACGTGTGTGAGAACTGACAGGAGGGGTTCAGAACAGGGGGAAGAGTGGAGATCCACTTTACAAGGCTGTGGTAGTCGTCCAGGTACGGGGCTGGCGAGTGGGAGTGGGAATAGAGGAAAATAGAGAGGTTCAAGGCCCAAAGGCTTGCTGAATCATACTCAACGGCGGAAAATTCAACGCTCTCCCCTAAGAGCAGGGACCAAACAAGAATGCTCACTGTCACCACTTCCATTCAACATTGTCCTGGAAGTTTCAGGCATGCCAATCAAGCAACATCATATTATATTAAAAAGAAGCAAAAGGCATCCAAGTTGAAAAGAAAGAAGTAAAACGATATAGATACGCATATATAGAAGTATGACCAGCCGGGCGCGGTGGCTCACGCCTGTAATCCCAGCACTTTGGGAGGCTGAGGCAGGCGGATCACGAGGTCAGGAGATAGAGACCATCCTGGCCAACATGGTGAAACCCAATCTCTACCAAAAATACAAAAAATTAGTCAGGCATGGTGGCCGACGCCTGTAGTCCCAGCTACTCCAGAGGCTGAGGCAGGAGAATGGCGTGAACCCGGGAGGCGGAGCTTGCAGTGAGCCGAGATCGCGCCACTGCACTCCAGCCTGGGCGACAGAGAGAGACTCTGTCTCAAAAAAAAGAAAAAAGAAAAAAGAAATACGACCTTA
>NW_016835039.1:0-749 GCF_001698545.2 Rhinopithecus bieti | reverse complement strand
ACAAAGGCTGCCTGGATGGGGAACATAGGAATCGGTAAGAACCTGAAGTTGTCTGTCATGGCCTCTGAGTCACAGGTAAATAAACCTGCGTGAGGGGAAGTTGGCTGTACAGTATTTTCCTTCTGTTTAGAGACTGTCAGAAAAGGTGAGTTCCATTGCGTTGGGTCCCTTTGCCTCACCTTTGCTGCAGAGGGGACTTGCCATTATACCTCTTGTTCCCAGTGCCCAGGAGGCTGATGCCACATAGAAGACCTGCAGGTCGGCGGATGTGAAACAGGCATCGGACACGCTGTGCACCTTGGGACGCATCTGAGAAGTGCGTGCTTGCAGCAGGTCTGAGGTGAGGGCGTGTTCCATCTCCTCTCCCTTCTCTGGCTTTGCAGGCCTTTGAAGTTGGTCCTGGAAAGTGAAATTAGTTAACGCTGATTAGCTGCAGGTCAAAGCCGGGGCCGAAGAGACCCGCCCTTCAGTACGGGTGTGAAGCATTGGGCCTTCCCATCAGGCAGCAGGGACTCGAGAAAGCCCCACATGCCCTCCAGTGCCCTTATGTTGAAAGTTTTTGTACTCGGCCATGCCGGGTTATTTTGGGAAGTCAGTGGGGGGTTCACATGGGAGTGTGCAGTATTCTTAGGTGTCAGGTGCGAGAGTTGAATTTGTAGAAGCTGTGCAGATAGGAAAGGGCCTGGCAGGGAGTACTGTTTACATGGAGCCGATTTAACTCGAGGTCTGTGCTCTGCCTGGGTCCGTGT
>NW_016835038.1:0-367 GCF_001698545.2 Rhinopithecus bieti | reverse complement strand
TATATTTTATATGTTATATTTCATATTATATAATGCTATGCATTTATAATTATATAGTACATACACAGTATCCTTGGGGAAAAAGGAAAGGGACGTCTAAGTTGAGCAATTACAGTTGTTCTAAAACCATTTCAGTGAATCTGATTAATGAGTTTAATGTCGCTTTTTTGTTTGTTTGTTTGTGTTTTGAGATGGAGTATTGCTCTGTTGCCCAGGCTGGAGTGCAGTGGCATGATCTGGGTTCACTGCAAGCTCCACCTCCTGGGTTCACGCCATTCTCCTGCCTCAGCCTCCTGAGTAGCTGGGAGTACAGGCGCCCACCACTTCGCCGGCTATTCTTTTGTAATTTTAGTAGAGACGGGGTTTA
>NW_016835037.1:0-366 GCF_001698545.2 Rhinopithecus bieti | reverse complement strand
CATGACATGTTCAGGGCACTCTTTATTCAGCCCTTCTCAACTTTGGCTGCAACTTGGAATCACCAGGGAAGTTTAAAAACTACCGGTGGATGCAGTGGCTCATGACTGTAATCTCAGCACTTTGGGATAGGATTGGAACAGGGGGTTTGGGCCTGGGTTTCAGCAACCTAGGGTAAGTTTTTAACTCTTGTAGGCCTTAGTATTCTCTTCTTAAAAAAAGTCTTATAATATACATACTAATAATGTATATCTTTCTGATACACATTATCAGAGGCTGAGACAGGAGGATTGCTTGAGGCCAGGTGTTCGAGACCATCCTGGGCAACATAGCAAGACTCTGTCTCTATCAGAAAAATTTTTTTTTAG
>NW_016835036.1:0-2321 GCF_001698545.2 Rhinopithecus bieti | reverse complement strand
CTTTGTGGCTGCCTGGTCATATTGTGGCTATGGTTGGGAGGCTGACTTCTCCCAGCTAGTATTGCACTGCAGCTCGTATTTCTGGGTACTGAGCTCTACAGCTGCCATCAAATGGCATTAAATGATTTACCCTAATCAATAAGGTTACTGTAATATGTGCTCCATAAACATGGAGAGAGTCAGAGTTCCTGATGATAGGCATATGTCTTCCATTCTATTCTGTTTCATGAGCATCTTTATTTTAAAAAATGAAGGAAGCTCACAGTGACCTTTTTGGAATCTGGAGGCAACAGATTCTACACCATGGAATATTGGTCAGGCCCACCATCCAGGTGACATGGAGTCTTCCCAGCCTTTAGTGGGACCCAGGGCAGAAAAGGCTCTGCAGCAGGTCCAGCCTGCACCGTAGGCAACACTGTCTCTTGCGCCAGTGCAGCTGCAGATGACTTGCCAAAGCTCTCAACCGTGCGGGCAGGATTGACACTGAGAGAACACTCCACCACTACAGCAGACTCCATAGCCATTTTAAAACATTAGTAAGACAGATCATGCGTAGGGTCATAGGATATTTCAAAGAAATTAAATCAATTTAAATCACACAAAATAAAGTTTCAGAAGGCAAGGGAAATTTATTAGGAATCAATGACAGAAAGCTATCAGAAAAAAATCTGAATATTTTTAGACTATGTAACATACTATTAAATAAAGTCTGGGACAAAGATGAAATCAAGAGATGGACATTTCAAAAAATTTGAAGTGAAAGAAAACACATATCAAAGGTTGTGGGATGCAAGAAGGCATTGAATTTATAACCCTGAATTTCTAGAAATATTCATGAATTTTAGCAAATCCATTTTCAAACCAATCCCCTGGGTTGCAACCCTGACATATGAGTACAACAAGAGCAAATTGTGCTCAAAATATTTTATTCTTAAAAATGTGGGCATGTGATGAGCACATGTCTAGTATTGCAGCAAAGCAGTCACATCAGCCTGGAAATAAAAACCCACATTAGCAGCTTCACAAGAGAAAGTGGATTGGCAGGGTGAGTAAGTGTGCAGACAAAACCGGAAGATAGGAAAAGTGGAAATAGGAATCATGTAATATTAATATGGGCTGTGCAAGTGTGAGACCCCTGTGAGCCTTGACTTGCTCAAAAGGAAAAATCATGCAGTGCAGACAGCTTTCCTTCCTCCAGAGGGTTGGTGAGAGTGGGGTCATTGGGCAAAGGGAGGAGGAAGTGTCCTGAAGGTCATCAGAGGGAGCAGGAGCATGTGAGGTCATGACCCACTAGGATCCCATCCCAGTGACGTGAACGAGCATCCCTGAAGCAATGAGGACAGCAGGAAACTTCATGGCTGCTCCAGAGAGGACATGGCAGCCACTCCCTGGAGAATCTGTGGGACCTGAGCACCCAATATTTGGAGGAAGGAAGAGGCTCTGGGAGGCTTCCTCGGGGGCCCTGGCCCTGTTCGCACAGAAGTGGAGCCCATGCTTGTAAGTGAGGACTCATGGCCTCTTTTTCAAAGGCTCTCCAGCCATTTTCGCCTGAGCCCACCTCTTGTGGGCTCCATCTCTGGGTGCTGCAGTTGCTGGTGCTACACTGAGAGGTTGGGCATCCTAGGGAGGCTGTGTTTGAGGCCCTCAGGCTGTGCAGGGTGCTGGTGAGTGTTCCGCTCACAGGAGAACGTGCAGAATCTCCAGGCTGCAAACTGGTGCCTGTGATGAAGAAACGAATAAAATTTTGATTGTATGTGTGTCCTTACTTGTTGGTATGTGTATAAATATACTCTGGAGACTTGTCACGAATTTGGTCTTATACACCACTTGCTATAAACCTAATTTTTACTGTCTATGTGGTCTGCCTGGTTATAGTTACAGATTTAATTATACTTGTCATGAAATCCATTATCTTTAATAGAAAATCATCTCTAATATAACACACTTCTTTAAATCTGGATTACTTTATCCTGTTGATTGTAACATTGTTTTACATTAGTCATACTGTGCCACAGCAGGCAAATGACAGGCTCATTACTAATTCACAGATATTCATAGAGCACTATTTTAAACTGACTCTATGGAAAGCGTTTTTTTTTTATATCACTATTACAAGAATGTGGGAATCAGATTTATGTCCAAGTACGACCAGATACAGTGAAAATAATACATTCCATTTATTGTTTGAAAATATTTTCCTTTTTTTGACCAAATAGTACCAACGTAGTCACTTCTAAAATGTACTTGTGTTAAAACAATGGAAGGAATCTTCATTCTCAGGTACAGTGAAGTAGATAAAAGTAGAAAGGCCAAAACAATCG
>NW_016835035.1:0-1025 GCF_001698545.2 Rhinopithecus bieti | reverse complement strand
GAAATGAACTATTACGGAACAGTAATATTCTGGAACATGTGAACAGAAAAAAAACAGAAAGTCTAGATCCTTCTTAGTGTCATGTATCTTTAAAACATTTTAAGTAAAACTTTTATGAAATATAAATACCACTCACTTTGGAAATGGAATAAACACTTTTTTCTTCATTATGCAGAATCTTTAAACAAAATTAACTAAAGCTGCAGACAATTTAATTGCTGTGGAAAGAACACTTAAAATGTATTCTCAAAGACAGTGGAGGACACATTTTAGAGGCACTGTTGGTACTCAAATCCCTACTCTGCCAATGACCTTGTCAAAGTTAATCTGTGACCTTGTCAAAGTTATTTAATATCCTTGTGTCTCAGTTTCCTCATCTATAAAGTGGTTTACCTATTTCATGGGGTAACCATATGGATTAAATGAGTTTCTGACTGCAAAGAGTTTAGATTAGAGCCTCACACATAAGTGTTATACATGTACTGAATTTCTCCAACCAAAACAGTCTTCAGGGAAGATTGGAATCTGCAGAGGGAAAGCTTCAGAATGAGTCCACCGGAAAATACTTCCTAAATCGGTAAATGCTAGTAAATCTTATGTGATAGATAATATATTTCTATTGTGCCTTTCATATATGGTAACCATAAGCTAAGTTTTCTTTCAATATTTTATTTATGATCAATTCATGTATTCAACCAAAAAATATTTTGGAAGGCAAGCATTCCTCTGGGTCCTTTGCAAACACTACCTTATTCCATTCTCACACAGAAGACAGTCTCTTAAACTCATTCAGGTGTTCTCCCCTCTACTCAATCACTTCTTTAAAAATCTTCTATAACCTTCCATTTTAGTTAACCTAATAAAACACCACACCTCCCTTTTACAACCCTAAAAGACATCTGTTACTTTATATTTTCTTTTACATCTAAAGGCAAACCAAAGAACTGGCAGTCACTCTGAGTTCTGCTCACATCATTTATTCAAACTATATAAAAACTCAACCTTAACAGATTCCACCCACAATT
>NW_016835034.1:0-3843 GCF_001698545.2 Rhinopithecus bieti | reverse complement strand
TGTGACCCCTTTGTCTTTTGGGACGTGGGGCACCCCGGGACACCCACAGTCTTGCGAGGGTTTACGGCTCTGTGTGTGGCTGCTGTGAGGCAGCTTTGGGCGGGGAGGAAGGAGAGCAGAGCCCATCTGTCCTGGTGTGGAAAATGCCCAAGAAAGTAAGGAAATGGTACAAAAAAATCATCATCTGCCCTGGTGCCATTTCTGTTTAAAAAAAAAAATTCACTCTGAATGTGGTTCTGTGCTTGAGGAGGATAGAAAATACCTGGAAAGACGCACAAAGTGTTCTTATGGGGTCAGCGCCGGGAAGTGGGATGGGAGGCTTGGGAGTGTGTGGAAAGGAGGATGTGGCGTATTTCATTCTAGTTTATTTGGTAGAGCAAGTGATGAAAGTGAAGCTTGAGTGATCAGAGCAGCTCAGCCTGGCCATGGGTAGATCCCAGGGTGTCCCGCCTCCCGCCTTCAGCTGCAGCTCTCTTTCTCAGTCACAGATGAGACAGGTGGCCTGAGGCTGTGGGCCGAGGAGGGGCAGCTCGGTGTCCCCAGCACCTGACTGTCCAGGCTGCTCTTGGGCCAGCCTGAGGGAAGGGGCGGAGGAGAGCTGGGAGGGTGCACAGTGCGTCCCCTTCCCCCGCCCTGGGACTGAGGTGAGCCCAGGCTGCTGTCAGGATGGAGGAAGATGCCCTCAGGACGGAGGAAGAGGCCGGTGGAATCTGGTCAGCAGCCAGTGTGGTCTTTCCCACAGGGGATACGCAGTGCGCCAACTAGCAGGAAAAAACTCTGCTTTAGTTTTTAAATTTTGCTCATTCTGTTTATCGTGCTGGTCATGGTAAGATTTGGATATTGTTGGTAGGAATCAGTGTCAATTGCATACAGTTGACTGTTGTCCAACACAGGCTTGAGCTTTGCGGGTCAACTTATAGGTGGATTTTTTCAATCAAACTCAGGGAGAAAATACAGTGTTCTGCCACGTGAAACGCATGTCGGAGGGCTGATTCTTTGTACACACAGAAAATACAGTGTTCCTGCCATGTGAAACGCGTGTCGGAGGGCCGACTCTTTGTACACGCAGGTTCAGCAGGTCCACCTGTGGGGCTTGAATGTGCCTGGATTTGGTGTCCATGGGGTCCTGGAACCGACTCCCTGAGTCCAGCGAGGCTGGCCCCGGGATCGACTCCTTGAGGACAGTGAGGCTGGCCCCGGGACCGGCTCCCTGAGGACAGCAAGGCTGTTTCTAGTAGCAGGTGGTTTATTTTGTGTTTTCCCCCTGCTTCCGCACCCCGTTCTTAGAGACAAGGCTGTCGCAGGGTGACCAGCTGGGCCAGGGGAAGAGTGGAGGGCACCTGGTAGAAGTGGCTGTGGACTCTTTTAGGAACCATAGCCGTGGCACCTACCGTAGACGAAGATGTTGTTGGTCTGCACTCTTCTCGTGTTGGTCTGGGGCATGCAGTGGTCATGGGCTGCTGTGGTCCACAGCCCCGGTCTGGGGCATGCAGTGGCTTTGGGCTGGTGTGGTCCACAGCCCCGGGCTCCATGGTCCCTGAGCCTGAAATCCCATCCGGTGCTGTGTCACCTTGGCCAGCTGTCTCCTGAGGGGAAGGGAACAGGGAACAGCCCTCCCCGCATGGCCTCCCCAGCACCACCCACCCCCAGGACCTTCAGTGTGAACCCTACTGGGGGCTCCTCTCTCCTGGGGGGACCTTGTCCCAAGAAGAGGACTCCATGGGCTGCAGGAGGTGTCGAGCTATTTTCTCTGCTGGAACTGGGTTGCCGGCAGCTCCCAGATGCAGGAGGAAAGGCTCAGAAGTGCCTTCCTAATAAGGAGTTGTGGACGTGAACTTTGGACAGCAAACACTGCTTACATTTCCTTTTCCGTTTTGATGCGTTAATGGTGTGCGGCAACACCATGACACACGGGGATGCAGGTGATGGCTGAGCCCCCGCAAGGGGGCCATACACCTGTTTGATAATAAGAAGGCATGCTTCTCTTACTGCAAATAAAAACTTTTAATAGTTTTCTGCCAGAAAGACCCTGTCCTTTATGTAGGATACATAGAGGATCATTTGGCAAGGGATTGGGGATTTGGGGTTAAACTAAAAACAAATTAATTTCATTTTATAGCACTCTGAACTCATTTGAGTTAATCATTCATTGAGAATTTGAATAGCACACACTGTTCTGACTTCCCCAATTGCCCCCTAATGAATGGCATTTGCTGTAACATGACAAAACCCTGAGTCTTCTAATTACTAGGTAATGTGGAAAAAGTCAAAGTTGGTTCTCTGTCGTTTTGCTTTAAGGAAATTATATTATTTTGCAGCCACTTAGTTTTCTCCTTTCCAATCAGAAAAATTGCTTTCTTACTACCTGAAAATTCGTGAAGGTCAAGGGGACAGAGGCTGCAGTGCATTAAAAGCCACCATCAAATGTGGACGTGCACCGAGTTTTTCCCTGTTCTCTCCCACCATCAAATGTGGACGTGGACTCGGTTTCCCCATGGTCTCGCCCATCATCAAATGTGGACGGGGACCCAGTTTCCCCGTGTTCTTGCCCATCATCAAATGTGGACGTGGACCCAGTTTCCCCCGTTCTCTCCCACCATCAAATGTGGACATGGACCCAGCTTACCCCTGTTCTTGCTAGCCGTCAAATGTGGACTTGGACACACTTTCCCTCTGTTCTTGCCCACCATCAAATGTGGACACGGATTCAGTTTCCCTCTGTTCTTGCCCACCATCAAATATAGATGTGGACTTGGTTACCTTCTGTTCTCACCCACCATCAAATGTGGATGTGGACCCAATTTCCTTCTGTTCTTGCCCACCATCAAATGTGGACATGGACTCAGTTTCCCTCTGTTCGTGCCTACCTTGCCACCATGGCTCATTTCACAATCACTCAGGAAAGGAAGAAACATTATTTTTCATAGGCATGAAGGCAGTTGTTTTGAACCTAAGGAACAGGACATAATTCCAGCAATGGAAATGACCAGCCGAGTGGGTCTGTGTGAGGTTTGGAAGAAAAAAAGGATTTTAACTTCCCCTCTCTGTGTGTGCCCACCTCCCCCAGTTGAGAGTCACAGATTTAATTACTTTAATTTTGAGCTTAAAATAATTTGACAGCCTAACAAAAACTACTAAGGTCCTATAAAATTCTGCTGTGTGTTTGGTTTTTCAGTTGCTTTTCTGAATATGGTAAATGAATGCGTTATGAGTTGTTATTTTAGTAATTGCTGTAAAAATTAATGTATGTTATAACCAAGTGTTATAAAGTTAATTTAGCACCAAAGTAAAGCTAAAGCTGCATTGATTTCCCACTGTACTTGTGCATAAGAACGGCTCCCTGAGGCAGGCGCTGGGACCCTGCAGTCTGGTGGGAGCAGGTGCCACCTGGCTGGTGCGTTCACTGCCCATCCCCTCTTGCTGCCAGGCAGCTTTGCAGTTTCCAGGCTATGCGGGAGTTGAGGCCGGTGGTCAGTAAGAGACAGGGGGGAGTTGGGTGGTGCAGGTTGGCGTGGGGTGGAAGGAGGCGTGGAGAGCCTGGGGAAGGCTGGACAGCAGCTCCGGTACCTGCAAAGGGGGGCAGGGTGCGGCGGCACGGGGCAGTGAGTAGCTCCTGGAAACAGCCCTTGGGGTTTTTATAGACGAGTCTGTCTTCAGCTCTGCACCCATTTCCTGCTGAGTCCGGGTGGAGGGTGGAGTGTTTCCTGGAGGCCCCTCACCTGAGAACGTGCCCCTGCTCTTCTCAGAACAAAACAAATCTTAGTTAAGCTTTACATGTCACCTTTTCCAGAAGGTGTTTAAGTCTGTGTGCCTGTTAAGTCACCTAACTTTAAAGAGTAATGA
>NW_016835033.1:0-548 GCF_001698545.2 Rhinopithecus bieti | reverse complement strand
ATATCTATTATGTCTATACTTTATACCTATATCTATTATGTCTATGTTTTATTCCTATATCTATTATATCTATTATGTCTATATTTTATAACTATATATTATGTCTATATTTTATATCTATATCTATTATATCTATTATGTCTATATTTTATACCTATATCTATTATGTCTATATTTTATACCTATATCTATTATGTCTATATTTTATACCTATATCTATTATATCTATTATGTCTATATTTTATACCTATATCTATTATATCTATTATGTCTATATTTTATACCTATATCTATTATGTCTATATTTTACTCCTGTCTATTATATCTTTTTTGTCTATATTTTAACCTTTGTGTATTATATCTGTTCTGTCTCTATTTTTTACCTATATCTATTATATCTATTATGTCTATATTTTATACCTATATCTATTATATCTATTATGTCTATATTTTATACCTATATCTATTATATCTATTATGTCTATAATTTATACCTATATCTATTATATCTATTATGTCTATATTTTATACCTATATCTATTATGTCT
>NW_016835032.1:0-1171 GCF_001698545.2 Rhinopithecus bieti | reverse complement strand
GACAAGTTGACATACAGAATTAACCATCACAAGTCCACCCCTTGTCAACCTGGCACCCATACACATCTCCTTAAACCCTACTTACTCTCCAAATAAACACAGTAACCAAGTGTTATTGTGTTAGCAGTGGAAGGTGTTCGAGTTAATAGTGTTAGCAGTGGAAGGTGTCCAAGTTACTGGCAGCGAATCTGATGGGTCTTTAGCAATGACAGTTCTTGGCTCCTCAGAAGAAGGAATTCGACTGAGGGGCATAAGGCAGAAAAAGAGACCGAAGCAAGTTTCAGAGCAGGAGTGGAAGTGTATTTTAAAAGGCTTTAAAACAGCAAAGAAAGGAAAGTACACTTGGAAGAGACCTAAGTGGGCACATGAAGGTCAAGTGTGGTGTTTAACCTTGATCCTAGGACCTTCTAGACTGGCCCCTTTCCCGTGATCCTTCCCTTAGGGTGGGCTGCCCGTATGTACAGTGCCCTCCTTACCCTTGGGAGGAGAGCACTTGCAGTGTGTTTAGGAAACTGTATGCATGCCATCTGAGGGTTTTGGGTGGAGTGCCCCCAGAGGGTCATACTCCACCACTTTGTCTCCTAATGCACATGCCTGGGAAGTTGCTTCTCCCTGGAATCTGCATTCAATTAACACTTTAGTGAAATAGGTGTGGCCCATCAGTAAATGGCCTCTCCCTGGCATCAGCTGCCAGTTATCACTTTTATTTATTTATTTTTTAGAAGGAGTCTCTGTCACCCAGGCTGGAGTACAGTGGTGCAATCTCGGCTTACTGCAACCTCTGCAACCCAGGTTCAAGCGATTCTCCTGCCTCAGCCTCCCAAGTAACTGAGATTAGAGGTATGCGCCACACTAGCTAATTTTCATATTTTTAGTAGAGATGGGATTTCACCACGTTGGCCAGGCTGGTCTCGAACTCCTGACGTCAAGTGATCTTCCTGCCTCAGCCTCCTAAAGTGCTGGGATTACAGGCGTGAGCCACTGCACATGGCCAAAAGTAGGAATTCTTGACTGGGAAATAATTTGATATGTTTTGGCACCTTGTGACTTAAGAAAATTATGTTAGGAATTCTGGTTTGGGGAGTCAGGGGAAGCTAGCTTAGTTTTTACAGTGAAGGCTACATAAGAGTACTCTCTCCAGTGTGGTGGCTCACACCTGTAACCCCAGCAC
>NW_016835031.1:0-3789 GCF_001698545.2 Rhinopithecus bieti | reverse complement strand
TGGAGTGCAGTGGTACGATCTCAACTCACTGCAACTTCTGTCTCCCAGATTCAAGCGATTCTCCCGCCTCAGCCTCCTGAGTAGCTGGGACTACAGGCATGCGCCACCACGCCTGGCTAATTTCTGTATTTTTAGTAGAGATGAGGTTTCAGCATGTTGGCCTGGCTGGTCTCTAACTCCTGACCTCAGGTGATCCGCCCACCTTAGCCTCCCAAAGTGCTGGGATTACAGGCGTGAGCCACTGCCCAGCCACCTTGCTAATTTCTGTATTTTAAGTAGAGATGGGGTTTCACTATGTTGGTCAGGCTGGTCTCAAACTCCTGACCTCAGCTGATCCACCCACTTCAGCTTCCCAAAGTGGTGGGATTACAGGTGTGAGCCACCATGCCTGGCCAACTAATAATTTTTGTTTTGAAATAGTTTTACAGTTCTCTGAGAACATATTCACATAGTAAATTTGAGTTGTATCATTCTTAAAATGTGTTTCCTTGGGAAAGCATGTGGTAGAAAGATAAATAGGAAATGGTTTCTTGGCATTGTTGGTTATTAAACACAACCATTTTAAAAAATTAAGTCATAAAGGTAGTAAAAACTCAAAAACTCTTTCACTGGCTGGGTGTGGTGGCTCGTGTCTATAATCCCATTATATTTCAGAGGCTGAGGCAAACATATCGCTTGAGCCCAAGAGTTTGAGATCAGCCTGGGCAACATGGTGAAGCCTCGTCTTTACAAAAGAAATACAAAAATTAGCTGGGTATGGTGACGCAAGCCTCTAGTTCCTGCTTTTTGGGAGGCTGAGGTGGGAGGATTGCCTGGGAGGCAGAGGTTGCAGTGAGCCGAGATTGTGCCGCTGTACTCCAGCCAGGGCGACAGAGTGAGACCCTGCCTCAGAAAACCCCAAACAAACAAACAAACAAAACCAACTCTTCACTTCCCAATTATTTTATTGCCTTTTACAATTATTTGTGTTCTCACGGTTATTTATGCCTATCATATCTATATGGTAGAAAAACTATATAGTAATCTACTACTGTGCATTTCTTCCCAACTCTGTATTCAGTGACTTTATGTTAGTAGCTTGTAATCAACCATGGTGGGCATATTTGCACCATGGAAATTGGGGAATGCTGTAAATTAGAGGTTTATTTTTGACAGCATAGTTATTAAACATTTGCCAGCACACCAGTGAATAGGATGTTCTTTTATTGTAATGGTCTGCTTATCTGAGGATGGCTTTCTTCCTTTTTTTTTTCTTGAGACAGAGTCTCACTCTTGCCCAGACTGGAGTGCAGTGGCTCAGTCTTGGCTCACTACAACCTCCGCCTCCCGGGTTCAAGAGATTCTCCTGCTTTAACCTCTGGAGCAGCTGGGATTACAGGTGTGTGCCACCATGCCCAGCTAATTTTTTGTATTTTTAATGGAGATGGGGTTTCACCATGTTGGGCAGGCTGGTTTCGAACTCCTGATGTCAGTGATCTGCCCACCTCGGCCTCCCAAAGTGCTGGGATTACAGGCTTGAGCCACCACGCCCGGCTTTAAATATATTTTTATAGGGTGACTACAAGTCTGGAACATAAAACTACTTGTTTCATTATCATCACAGATACATTTGTTTATCATCCACAGGGAAACATGACTGAGATTAAAACAAAGCACATTAAATAAAATGAAAAAGAGAATAGGTAAATATTTTTCCTATATTTCAAGAGTTTTTGGGTTAGGTGCAGTAACTTACACCTGTAATTCCAGAACTTTGGGAGGCCAAGGTGGGAGAATTGCTTGACCAGGAGTTTAAAACCAACCTGGGCAACATGGCAAGACCCCTTCTCTACAAAAAATTAGTAGGATGTGGTAGTGGCACCTGTGGTTCCAGCTACAATGGAGACCGAGGCAGGAGGGTTGCTTGAGCCTGGGAATTTGAGGCTACAGCAGTGAGTTAGGATTGTGCCACTGCACTCTAGCCTGGACAACAGTGCAAGACCCTGTCTCAAAAAAAGTTTTTTGTTTTTTTTTGTGATGGAGTCTCACTCTGTCACCCAGGCTGGAGTGCAGTGGCACATTCTTGGCTCACTGCAACCTCTGTCTCCCGGGTTCAAGCGATTCTCCTGCCTCAGCTTCCCATGTAGCTGGGACTACAGGCGCTGCCACCATGCCTGGCTAATTTTTGTATTTTTAGTAGAAATGGGGTTTCACCATATTGGCCAGGCTGGTCTTGAACTCCTGACCTCATGATCTGCCCGCCTCGGCCTCCCAAAGTGCTGGGATTACAGGCATGAGCCACCATGCCTGGCCAAAAAATTTTTTAAAATAAAAAATAAAGACTTTTTGGACACCCTAGATACATAAACAGGTAAATGAATTGAGGATACATGTATTCAGAGAGATATATATATATATTGTGTGTGTGTGTCTGTACATACTGTCAGTTCTCATTATGCGTGGATTATTTATTTTAGGTGTGGATTCTGTATTTGAAAATTCACCTACTCAACAAAATGTATTTGCAGTTCAAAAATCAGTACTTGCTGGGCGCGGTGGCTCACGCCTGTGATCCCAGCACTTTGGGAGGCCGAGACAGGCAGATCACCTGAGGTCAGGAATTTGAGACCAGCCTAACCAACATAGTGAAACCCTGTCTACTAAAAATACAAAAATTAGCCAGGGATGGTGGCATGCACTTGTAGTCTCAGCTACTTAGGAGGCTGAGGCAGAAGAATTGTTTGAACCTGGGAAGCAGAGGCTGCAGCTAGCTGAGATTGCCCCACTGCACTTCAGCCTGGGTGACAAGAGTGAAACTCTGTCCCAGAAAGAAAAAAAAAATCAGTACTCAGGTTCTCTTGCAGTTATTATTGGACATGTGCAGAACAGTGAAAAATATGAATTGTCCATTTTGCATGTTCTGAAGCTGAGGTTGAATGAGGTGACACTCTGTTTCAGCTGTCGTACTGCAAACAAGTGTCCTTTTTGTATTCTGTTTAGTGCCACATTTTTTTCACATTTTTATACTTTTGTTGGTAATTTTGCTGTTTAAAATGGCTCCTAAATGTGGTACTGAAGTCCTATCTAGTGTTCCTAAGCTCAAGAAGGCTGTGATACGCCTTACAGAGAACATATGCATCTCAAATAAGCTTGTTCTGGCATGAGTTACAGTGCAATTGGCCATGAGTTCAATGTTAATGAATCAAATATATATATAGTATCTTTAAACAGAAATGCATAAAACAAAATTATGTATTGATCAGTTAATGAAATGTCACTAAAGGCTTGCAGGAACCTAACTGTATAGTTCCCCTCAGAACAGTGGTTCAATATTTGCCAATTCAATAGTTTTGGTGACTTTATAGAACATAATTATTGCAAATAATGGGAATTGATTGTATACACACACACATTCATATATACATGACATTTGTGACTTTAATTTTTAGAGAAGTAGACTACAATCAATTATTATAAATACTAAATCTATCTTAACATTTTACTGATGATTCAGATGGCTTAGAATACATAAATTCAAATATTTATGAATATGCAGAAAAGTCAGTAAATAGAAATGTATCATATTTTAAATAATTTAAAAACATTTTTTAGCTTCCTCGTGATTTATTAATATTAGAGAAACAGTTTGCATAGTTATTCCTCTCATTGAGTGTACTATTCATATAGACATTTATTAATAGAGATTACTTTCTTGAGCTTTTGATTAATGATCCTAAAAGGTTTTATTTTACTCCAACCAGATTATATATATGAAGCTTTATTGAACACTGCTATTGACATAGATTCACT
>NW_016835030.1:0-2324 GCF_001698545.2 Rhinopithecus bieti | reverse complement strand
AATTTATGTGCTCTTAAATACCAGGTTTGTTTCTCCAATTTAGGAGCATAGCACTGAAAACTGAGGTATTATCATAGGTAGTTTGACTCAGACCACAGTTTACTGAAATGGTATATCTAAAAAATTTTAGTCTGGCTGTTTTAGCATAATATCTTAAAATACTCTGTCACATTAGATTACACAGAGTATTTTCCTAATATTCAAATAATTTTGATTTGCCTAGGTTAGCAGTTTTATAAGAGTTAGTCTCTTTATTAGAATTCCCACAATCCTTATGCAGAATAAACAATATGATCCTAAAATGGCCAGAAACCTGTATTCAATTTGTCTGGGCCCTTTCCAACGTTTCATGAACCTCCTTAGAGACATAATACTCTAGGATTTTTCAAACTTTTGAGATTCTTAGAAACTACATCAGAATTAAACCATTAACTGTGGAAATAAAATGGTTATAAAGAAACAAATAAAAATTGATTATATCTGTGGCCTATAATAATTTATCAAAATCACCATAATTATGACTACTAGAATATACTCAGATATATAAAATTTTTGAAATTTCATGACTTTGATATAAATATTAATCACATATTTATTAAAATATAAGTTGAAGGTCAAATACCATTTTTATTTAATTCTTGTGGGTTTTTTTTTTTTTTTTTTAAAGGAACTCTAGCTCTGTCACCCAGGCTGGAGTGCAGTGGGACAATCTCAGCTCACTGCAACCTGCAGCTACTGAGTTCAAGCGATTCTCCTGCCTCAGCCTCCCGAGCATCTGGGATTATGGGAGCGGGCCACCATGCCCAACTAATTTTGGTATTTTTAGTAGAGACAGGGTTTCACCATGTTCGCCAGGCTGGTCTCAAACTCCTGACCTCCAGTGATCCACCTGCCTCAGCCTCCCAAAGTGCTAGGATTACAGGCGTGAGTCACCGCACCTGATCCAAAAATTGTTTTTAATTTGACAATGCTTCCCATGTAATTAAACATATCAAGTAATTCTGTTTATCATTCTTTTAGATGCTGCATTGGTGCTCTGTAGCATCCAAAAGTTAGGGGTCAAAAAGAAGACAATTTTTAAGCTGAAATTTGATTTCGGGAAGCTTGGCAATTATGTCAAAAGCTCAAAATAGAGCCGAGCGCAGTGGCTCACGCCTGTAATCCCAGCACTTTGGGAGGCTGAGGCGGGGGGATCACGAAGTCAGGAGATCGAGACTATCCTGGGCAACGTGGTGAAACCCCATCTCTACTAAAAATACAAAAATTAGCTGGGCACGGTGGCGTGTGCCTGTAATCCCAGCTACTCAGAAGGCTGAGGCAGGGGAATCAATTGAACCAGGGAGTCGGAGGTTGCAGTGAGCCAAGATCGCGCCATTGCACTCTAGCCTGGGTGACACAGCGAGACTTTGTCTTTTTAAAAAAAAAAAAAAAAGAGAAAGAGAGAAAAAAGCTCAAAATAGGCTGGGCCTGGTGGTTCATGCCTGTAATCCCAGCACTTTGGGAGGCCATGGCTGGATTATCTGAAGTCAGGAGTTCCAGACCAGCCGGACCAACATGGTGAAACCCCGTCCCTACTAAAATACAAAAAAAAATTAGCCAGGTGTGGTAGTGGGCGACTGTAATCCCACCTACTTGGGATGCTGAGGCAGGAGAATCGCTCAAACTCAGTAGCTGGAGATTGCAGAGAGCCGAGATGGTGCCACTGCACTCCAGCCTGGACGACAGAGCAAGACGTCATTAAAAAAAAAAAAAAAAGTTAAAACAGTTTTGATATTTGTAGGCTATTTATGATTTTCAACACTTACTAAAAGTACTTTGCCTGAAACAACCTCTTAACTTGAAATCGAGTGACTATAGACAGAGTATCACTCTGTCACCCAGGCTGGAGTGCAGTGGCCCGATCTCGGCTCACTGCAACCTCCCCTTCCCATGTACAAGCGATTCTCCAGCCTCAGCCTCCTGAGTAGCTGAGGCTAAACTAATTTTCATATTTTAAGTAGACATGGGGTTTCACCATGTTGGTCAAGCTGATCTCAAACTCCTAACCTCAGGAGATCTGCCCGCCTCGGCCTCCCAAAGTGCTGGGATTACAGGTGTAAACTACCATGCCGGTCCTGTCTTTTGATTTTTAAAATGCCAGAGCTGCTTTTCAAGATCCCAAAGTCAGAAGCTGCCATGGGGCAAATCTCTGCAGCACACATGGAAATCACACACAGTGAATGCATCCCCCACCCTGAACCAATTGTTTTCATCCCAGCCTGCATGAAAAAATCACCCAGGGGGCTTTTTAAAACCCTCAAACATGCTGGATGCCGTGGCTCATG
>NW_016835029.1:0-369 GCF_001698545.2 Rhinopithecus bieti | reverse complement strand
CAGGGCGCCCGGCTAATTTTGTATTTTTGGTGGAGACGGGGTTTCACCATGTTGGCCAGACTGGTCACTAACTCCTGGCCTCGTGATCCGCCGGCCGCGGCCTCCCAAAGTGCTGGAGATTACAGGCGTGAGCCGCCACGCAGGCCATCCCTAATTTGTAAGATCACACTAGAGATAAGCAGACTTCTTTCCTGCACCGGGAGAGCTGGCGGCTCCCCTGCAAAGAGGGCGTGCCGCGTTCCCTAGGAATGTGCAACCCTAGTTCAGAGGCAGCGCTCTGCACACCAAGGCAGGCAGCGGGCTTAAACTGACAACGCTCCTAGAACTTTGGGAGGCTGAGGCGGGAGGATTACCTGAGGTCAGGAGTTG
>NW_016835028.1:0-546 GCF_001698545.2 Rhinopithecus bieti | reverse complement strand
GTTTTTTTGTGGTTTTCTTGTTTTTTGAGATGGAGTCTCGCTCTGTCGCCCAGGCTGGAGTGCAGTGGCCGGATCTCAGCTCACTGCAAGCTCTGCCTTCCAGGTTTACGCCATTCTCCTGTCTCAGCCTCCCGAGTAGCTGGGACTGCAGGCGCCCGCCATCTCGCCCAGCTGAGTTTTTATATATTTTTTAGTAGAGAAGGGATTTCACCGTGTTAGCCAGGATGGCACAAGCTTCTTAAAAAGGGGATTGGACGTTCACCAGCCTCAGACTGCATGGCAGGGTGACTGTGTCTTTGAATATCGCGGCTGGAGGCTGGTCTTTCTTTTGTCTTTGGGTGAATAGACTACTCAGGAAGACAGGGATGCGTGCAACCTCCTTTCGTGTTACTGAGTTTGCTTTTATTTTGGCAGATCTAAAATAATATTTCAAAGGCAGTGTAGAAGCAGATAGGGACATTACTTGTAATTGTTTAATATTGTTATGACATGACATTTGCCTACAGAAAGAGAGACAAGCCACCATCTGCAAGGGAGGGCCAGACG
>NW_016835027.1:0-1454 GCF_001698545.2 Rhinopithecus bieti | reverse complement strand
TCTGCAAAGTGATATTTGCCAGCCCATAGGGTCCCATGGTGGGAAAGGAAATATCCTCAGATAATAACTAGAGAGAAGCTTTCTGAGAGATTGCTTTCTGATGTGTGACTTCATCACACAGAGTTCCATCCTTCCATTCTTTGAACATTTTTTGAATACTGTTGTCGTAGATTCTGCAACGTGATATTTGGCAGCTCATGGAGGGCTATGGTGAAAAAGAAAATATCCTCAGATCAAAACTGGAAAGAAGCCTTCTGAGAAACTGCATTGCCATGTATGAATGCAACTCACAGAGTTACACGTTCCTCTTCAGTGATCAGTTTGCTAACAAAGTTTTCTGGAAATCTGCTATGGGATACTTTTTAGCGCAAGGAGGCTTACGGTGACAAAGGAAATATCCTCAGATGAAAAGTAGAAAGAAGCTTTTTTAGAAAATTCTTGGTGATGTGTGAATTCATCTCACAGAGTTACACTTATGTTTCATGGAGCAGTCCATTAAACCTGTCTATGAGGAACCTGAAAAGGGTTCTTTGGATCGTATTGAGGCCTACGCTGATAAAGGAATTATCATTAGTTCAAAACGTGAAATAAGCTTTCAGAGAATCTGCTTTCTGATCTGTGAATTCATCTCTCAGAGTTACAACTTAGACCTCAGGAAGCAGTTTGCTATCACTCTTTTCTTACAAAGTGCAAAGTGATATTTGGGAGCGCATTGGGACCCATGGTGAAAAAGGAAATATCCTCAGATAATAACTAGAGAGAAGCTTTCTGAGAGACTGCTTTCTGGTGTTTGACTTCATCAAACAGAGTTCCACCATTCCCTTCTTGGCACAGTTTGCTAACACTGTTGTCGTGGATTCTGCAAAGTGATATTAGGGAGCCCATGTGGGCCCATGGCGAAAAGGGAAATATCCTCACATAATAACGAGAGAGAAGCTTTCCTTGAGATTGTTTTCTGATGTGTGACTTCCTCTCACAGAGTTCCACCCTTCCCTTCTTGGAACAGGTTGCTAACAGTGTTGTCGTGGATTCTGCAAAGTGATATTTGGTAGCTCATTGAGGGCTATGGAGAAAAAGGAAATATCCTCCGATCAAAACTGGAAAGAAGCGTTCTGAGAAACTGCATTGCCATTTGTGAATGCAACTTACAGAGTTACACGTTTCGCTTCAGTGATCAGTTTGCTAACAAAATTTTCTGGAAATCTGCAATGGGACACTTCTTAGCGCAATGAGGCTTACGGTGACAAAGGAAATATACTCAGTTAAAACTAGAAAGAAGCTTTCTTAGAAAGTTCTTGGTGATGTGTGAATTCATCTCACAGAGTTACACTTATGTTTCGTGGAGCAGTCCATTAACACTGTCTTTGAGGAACCTTAGAAGGGCTACTTTGGATCGCTTTGGGGCCTACGCTGATAAAGGAAATACGATCAGTTCAAAACTTGAAAGAAGCTTT
>NW_016835026.1:0-754 GCF_001698545.2 Rhinopithecus bieti | reverse complement strand
GATCTGTGATTTCATCCCACAGACTTATAACATTGACTTCATTAGGCAGTTTGCTAACATCTTTTCGTAGAATCTGGAAAGTGATATTTGCAAGCCCATAGGGGCCCAGGGTGAAAAAGGAAATATCCTCACATAATAACTAGAGAGAAGCTTTCTGAGAGATTGCTTTCTGATGTGTGACTTCATCACACAGAGTTCCACCTTCCCTTCTTGGAACAGTTTGCTAACACTGTTGTCGTGGATTCTGCAAAGGTATATTTTGGAGCTCATTGAGGGCTCTGGTGAAAAGGAAATATCCTCACATAATAACTAAAGAGAAGCTTTCTGAGAAACTGCATTGCCATGTGTGAATGCAACTCACAGAGTTTCACGTTTCTCTTCAGTGATCAGTTTGTTAACACAGTTTTCTGAAAATCTGCAATTAGATATGTCATAGCGCAATGAAGCTTACGGTGACATAGGAAATATCCACAGAGGAAAACTAGAAAGAAGCTTTCTTTGAAACTTCTTGGTGATGTGTGAATTCATCTCATAGAGTTACACTCATGCTTCGTGGAGCAGTCCATTAACACTGTCTTTGAGGAACCGGAGAAGGGCTTCCTTGGATCGCTTTGAGGCCTACGCTGATAAAGGAAATTTCATGCGCTCAAAACGTGAAAGAAGCATTCTGAGAAACTTATTTCTGATCTGTGATTATATCCCACAGACTTATAACTTAGACTTCATTAAGCAGTTTGCTAACACTCTTTTCGTG
>NW_016835025.1:0-1154 GCF_001698545.2 Rhinopithecus bieti | reverse complement strand
CCTTCCCAGGCTCTTGCAGCACACCTGGGTCTGCTGCACTTCCCCTTATTACATAATTCTCTGACTAATGTCAGCTCTTTCTGTTAGACTCTAAGCTCCACTAGGGAAGAAATTCTTTGCATTTTGTTCACTTCACTATTGAACCCTGGAGTCGACCACTCAAATATTTGTCAAATGAGTAAGTGGTAGCTCTGTGCAGGGCCAAGGAACCCAAGAAACACAAGAAACATGCAAACTGCCAAAATAGTCTTTACAACTCACTCCCCTCTGGAGAGTTTTCCCTGAGGCACATTCCTGTTGGTTTCTTCCCCTCAAGAAGCATTCTCCTTTCTCCTTCCTATAAAAGCCAGGTTTTTCTCAGATAGCCACAACATGCCCCATGCAAAGAGATTTGGATTATTCTATCATTTGGACATAGTCTATGCACCCTATGCAGGTCCACAGGGTGCTGGTTGCCCCAGCTGCTGCTGGTGGTCTTCATGTAGCCATGGTATCACTAGTGCATATGGAGAAAACAGAGCAACTGGAGAGAAACTGAGGAGGTAAAAGTGGGCAGGGCTTGGTGATGTTTGGGGATATGAGGGATAAGACAGGTTTTCTTAGGAAAATCTCCTGTTTTTTCCTTTTGGATAATGGTATAGATGAATAAAAGTTCCAATCACGGGGATAGAAAACACTGGAAAATATGAGATTCATTCAGGCAAGTCTTTCATACACTATTCCATCATCAGTTTCATACGTGAAAGGGAGTCAGATCTCATCTCCACCTTGTTTGCTTCTATCATACTGTGTTCTACCTTGTTGGATCAAATTATCACCCTCCTCCTGGTAGTGGACTTACCTACTAGTGTTTGCACTTCCTCCTTGGCAGCCTAGAAGCTCTGAGACAGCAGGAGCAGTGTGTGTGCACGCATGTGTGTGTGTAACTGGATTCCCCACAGCACATTATTGTTTCATCCATAGTAAATGGTGGAGGAATATTTGCAGGCCTTAGCTGGACTACAGTATTGTGAAGGTCAGATAACCACATTTGATAGACAGGTTGGATTCTAACCTTGAAGCAGACAAAATGCCCATCTTATCAGCCTCGCTCACACCGGCTGTGCCTTTCCTTTGTGGTTGTACGTTTGAAGAGCTCATGCCACAAGCTTCTT
>NW_016835024.1:0-543 GCF_001698545.2 Rhinopithecus bieti | reverse complement strand
CCTGAGAAGGGCTATTTTCCATCACATTGAGGCCTACGCAGATAAAGGAAATATCATCAGTTCAAAACGTGAAAGAAGCTTTTTGAGAAACTTCTTTGTGATCTGTGAATTCACCTCACTGAGTTACAACTTATTCCTCATGAAGCAGTTTGCTAAAATCTTTTCCTGGAATCTCCAAAGTGATATTTGGGAGCCATTGGGGCCTATTGTGAAAAAAGAAATACCCTCAGAAAATAACTAGAGAGAAGCTTTCTGAGAGATTGCTTTCTGATGTGTGACTTCATCACACAGAGTTCCACCCTTCCCTTCTTGGAACAGTTTGCTAACACTATTGTCGTGGATTCTGCAAGGTGATATTTGGGAGCTCATTGAGTGCTATGGTGAAAAAGAAATCTCTTCAGATAAAAACCTGAAGCAACCGTTCTGGGAAAATGCACTTCGATGTATGAATGCAACTCACAGAAACTTCTTGATGATGTGTGAATTCATCGCAGAGAGATACACTTATGTTTCCTGGAACAGTCCATTAGCACTGTCTTTGAG
>NW_016835023.1:0-2264 GCF_001698545.2 Rhinopithecus bieti | reverse complement strand
CCGAGCCGAAGCTCATGGTGCTGGGATCCGGGCCGGACGTGCGGCTTCGGCGGGAGCTGCAGAAGAAAGGAGAGGTGAGGCTGGCAGGGCCATATTGAGTTGCTTAATTGCCTCACAGTAGTTAAGTAAAGGTCCTAATTATCTGTGTTAATAAAAAGAGGAAAAAATTTTACAGTTTAAGTCCCTGGAGCTCTCATTCTCAGGAGCAACCCATTTGCTAATTCTATTCAATAACTGTAAGTAAATGAATGCATTTAAATCCTTTAAAAGCTGTATTTGTTAGGTTTTAGAAATTGAATGTTATTCCCTAATAACTAGAGGTACACTTAGAGATGCTTTGGCTTACTTTCTAAGTGATGTTAATATGGCTGTTGTTCACAAGACTTGTAAAGCTTTCCACTCCTAATCTTGTGTAAATAATTGGTACCTTAACATTTAATCGCAAATGGTTGTTTATTATTTAAAGGAGTCTAAGATAAATAGTTTTTATGAATGAAATAAACCCATAACACTATAAAAGATTAATTTATGTTTTAAGTTAAAAGTTTTGTCATTTTCTTATGTAAGAGTACATCGTTAGTTGCTGTTGTACTTATAACATTTTCATATCTCAATTTTGCAAAATATGTCTATTGCTGGGCAATTGTACAACAACTTTTAAGTAGTTAAGTCAAGCAAATATTTGAATTTTAAAATAAAGTTCACAGATGTCTATCTTGTCATCACTCGAATGATTGGCAACTAATATGGTAGTGATATAAAGTCATTAAATCGCAAATACACCAAACAGAATTAATTATATTCTTCCTTCCCAGAATTCCATGAAAAGCCACACATGGTCACTGTCTGCCCTGGAGATGTGACAGGAACCTTCCAGTTCAACCACATGATTTCACTCATAGTAAGAGTCCATTTCTGGGAATCTAAAAATAAATCCAACAATGAAAAGCTACAGCAATTGTGGAGATTGTAAGGGAAAAGATAGTTCAATGATGCTTGACCCAGTTTAAGATACTTGTGTAACATTTGACCATTTTTCAAGTGGGGGAAAATTACAAAAGCCAGTCACAGTGGCACGTGCTTAAACGTCCTTGCTATTCCAGACATTGAGGCAGGAAGATCACTTGAGCCCGAGAGTTCAAGGTTGTTACATGCCATGATTCTGCATGTTTATAGCCACTGCACTCCAACCTGGATCATGTAGTGAGACCCTGTCTCTTAAAAAAATCACAGAAACCATAAAACATTTTTTTAAGACAGGATCTTACTCTGTCACCCAGGTTGGCTTATAGTGGCACAATCATGGCTTACTGTGGATTCAGCCTCCTAGGCTCAAGCAATTTTCCCACCTCAACCTCCTGAGTAGCTGGGACTACAGGCACGTGCCACCATGCCTGACCATTTTTTTTTGTAGAGATGGAGTCTCATTGTGTTGCCCATGCTGGTCTCAAACTCCTGGCATCAAGCAGTTCTCTGTCCTCAGCCTCCAGAAGTGCCAGAATTACAGGTGTGAACCACCATGGCTGGCCCCTTAAAGCATTGGTTGAACAAAAATAAACAAACAGCAACTAGTTTTCTTTATGTATCATTGTTACTAAAATAATCATTTCAACCAATGAACACTGGCTTATAATTTTGGTGGGGTTTTTGTGAACTCCTTAATGCAGAGAAAAGCAGCATAGGCCCATGTTAAATGAGGACTCGACCTTGTTTCTTTTCTTGGCTTTATATCCTAACAGATCATAGAAGAGCAAACTGAGGGTTTCTTGGACAGCATTGCAGCCAAAGAGCTTAAACGGGAACAAAGAAAATGATTGGTTTTGTACATATATTATGAAATTCTAGCTAGATGATTTTATTTTCATCATTTTGCTAGCTTATTTTGTTTTTCTGAAAATATGAGATGATTGAAGACTAAGTGCTTCAGAGTCATGAAATTGTACTACTCGGCATGAAAAGATAAATGTTGTATACCTCTGTAAATTGTTAAGGATGAGGCAAATATAAAATGTTCTCCTTAGTTCCTACCAGAAAAATGAGGTCGTATATCTGTCATTTTACCAAAGGATGATGTGTGTAAATGCAGATGTGGTTCAAGGGAAGATTTTTTTAAAGTTTAGATTCTGGGATAAATGTGCAGAACGTGCAGGTTTGTTACATAGGTATAATTGTGCCATGGTGGTTTGCTGCACCTATCAACCCGTCATCTAAGTTTTAAGCCCTGCATGGATTAGGTATTTGCCCTAATGCTCTCCCTCCCCTTG
>NW_016835022.1:0-1342 GCF_001698545.2 Rhinopithecus bieti | reverse complement strand
GCATGATGCCTCCAGCTTTGTTCTTTTGGCTTATGATTGTCTTGGCAACGCGGGCTCTTTTTTGGTTCCGTATGAACTTTAAAGTAGTTTTTTTCCAATTCTGTGAAGAAAGTCATTGGTAGCTTGACGGGGATAGCATTGAATCTATAAATTACCTTGGGCAGTATGGCCATTTTCACAATATTGATTCTTCCTGTCCATGAGCATGGAATGTTCTTCCATTTGTTTGTATCCTCTTTTATTTCCTTGAGCAGTAGTTTATAGTTCTCCTTGAAGAGGTCCTTCGCATCCCTTGTAAGTTGGATTCCTGGGTATTTTATTCTCTTTGAAGCTATTGTAAATGGGAGTTCACTCATGATTTGGCTCTCTGTTTGTCTGTTATTGGAGTAAAGGAATGCTCATGATTTTTGCACAGTGATTTTGTATCCTGAGACTTTGCTGAAGTTGCTTATCAGCTTAAGGAGATTTTGGGCTTAATCTCCTTAAGATGATGGGATTTTCTAAATATACAATGATGTCATCTGAAACAGGGACAATTTGACTTCCTCTTTTCCTAATTGAATACACTTTATTTATTTCTCTTGTCTGATTGCCCTGGCCAGAACTTCCAATACTATGTTGAATAGGAGTGGTGAGAGAGGGCATTCCTGTCTTGTGCCAGTTTTCAACAGGAATGCTTCCAGTTTCTGCCCATTCAGTATGATATTGGCTGTGGGTTTGTCATAAATAGCTCTTATTATTTTGAGATACATCCCATCAATACCTAGTTTATTGAAAGTTTTAGCATGAAGGGCTGTTGAATTTTGTCAAAGGCCTTTTCTGCATCTATTGAGATAATCATGTGGTTTTGTCTTTGGTTCTGTTTATGTGCTGGATTACGTTTATTGATTTGTGTATGTTGAACCAGCCTTGCATCCTAGGGAGGAAGCCCACTTGATCATGGTGGATGAGCTTTTTGATTTGCTGCTGGATTCGGTTTGCCAGTATTTTACTGAGAATTGAGAATTTTTGCATTCATGTTCATCAGGGATATTGGTCTAAAATTCTCTTTTTTGTGTGTGTCTCTGCCAGGCTTTGGTATCAGGATGATGCTGTCCTCACAAATGAATTAGGGAGGATTCCCTCTTTTTCTGTTGATTGGAATAGTTTCAGAAGGAATGGTACCAGCTCCTCTTTATACTCTGGTAGAATTCGGCTGTGAATCTGTCTGGTCCTGGACATTTTGGTTGGTAGTCTATTAATTACTGTCTCAATTTCAGAGCCTGTTATTGGTCTATTCAGGGATTCAACTTGCTGGTTTAGTCTTGGGAGGGTGTATGTGTGCAGAAATTTATCCATTTCT
>NW_016835021.1:0-671 GCF_001698545.2 Rhinopithecus bieti | reverse complement strand
AAAAGGGGATTGGATGTTCACCAGCCTCAGGCTGCATGACAAGGTGACTGTGTCTTTGAATATCCCGGATGGAGGCTGGTCATCCTTTTGTCTTTGGGTGAATAGACTACTCAGGAAGGCAGGGATGTGTGCACCCCCCATTCTTGTTAATGAGTTTGCATTTTATTTTGGCAGATCTAAAATAATATTTCAAAGGCAGTGTAGAAGCAGATGGGGACATTACTTGTAATCGTTTAGTATTGTTATGACATGACATTTGCTTACAGAGAGAGAGGCAAGCCACCATCTTCGAGGGAGGGTATAGTCAGTGACCGTGATCCTGGTGTTCATGTTGCAATATCATGACAACTGCGTCCCAGTACTGGACTTGATTACTCCTGCTGCATTCCCAGTGATAACTGAGTTGCTTAATTTACGTTCTTCACTGCTGTTTGTGAAAGGGAAGTTAGAAAACTACACTATATATAGCTTCATGCACTGAAAATTTGACATTATCAAAGGAGGCATGATCTTGTCTCTCTCTATCCCTCTCTAAATGTTTTCTATGATCATATTCAAAGGCTCATGGGGTAAATGGGTCATCAAGGAAGGGCTGGTAACTCAACCACAGGTAAAATATTACAAACGTCTGAAACCTGCATTTTTACAGGTGAGAGAAATGAGACCAGAAA
>NW_016835020.1:0-370 GCF_001698545.2 Rhinopithecus bieti | reverse complement strand
AACTGATGACTGAAGAGAAAGGTGTACTCTGCGAGTTGCAGTCGTTCATCGAAGTGCATTTTCCCAGAAGGCTTCTTTCCACTTTTTATCTGAAGATATTTTCTTTTTCACCATAGCCCTCAATGAGCTCCCAAATATCCCTTTGCAGAATCCATGACAACAGTGTTAGCAAACTGTTCCAAGAAGGGAAGGGTGGAACTCTGTGTGATGAAGTCACACATCAGAAAGCAATCTCTCAGAAAGCTTCCCTCTAGTTATTATCTGAGGATATTTCCTTTCTCAAAATGGGCCCCAGTGGGCTCCCAAATATCACTTTGCAGATTCCACCAAAGAGTGTTAGCAAATACTGCATGAGGACTAAGTTGTAACT
>NW_016835019.1:0-370 GCF_001698545.2 Rhinopithecus bieti | reverse complement strand
ACCAATAACAGGTAAACAGAGAGCCAAATCCTGAGTGAACTCCCATTCACAATTGCTTCAAAGAGAATAAAATACCTAGGAATCCAACTTACAAGGGATGTGGAAGGACCTCTTCAAGGAGAACTACAAACACTGCTCAACGAAATAAAAGAGGACACAAACAAATGGAAGAACATTCCATGCTCATGGATAGGAAGAATCAATATTGTGAAAATGGCCATATTGCCCAAGGTAATTTATAGATTCAATGCCATCCCCATCAAGCTACCAATGACTTTCTTCACAGAATTGGAAAAAACTACTTTAAAGTTCATATGGAACCATATTGCCAAGACAATCCTAAGCCAAAAGAACAAAGCTGGAGACATCA
>NW_016835018.1:0-752 GCF_001698545.2 Rhinopithecus bieti | reverse complement strand
ATTATTTCTGGGGCATGATGAGGTGCAAATTTCTAATGAAAGCTTTCCCACGTTCAAGGCGTTCATGGGGTCTTAGTGAGTATGAATTTTCTGGTGTCTAATGTGGTGTGACTTCTGGCTGAAGGCTTTCCCACATTCGCTGCACTGATAAGGCTTCTTACCTGTGTGGATTCTCAAATGCAGAGCAAGGGTTGAGAACTGAGAGAAAGCTTTCCCGCATTCATTGCAACCATAGGGCTTCTCACCTGTGTGGCTTCTCACATGCACAGTGAGAGATGAGCTCTGAGAGAAGGCTTTTCCACACACATTGCATTCGTAAGGTTTATCACCTGAATGAATCCTCACATGTACAATAAGTGATGTTCTCTGAGAGAAGGCTTTTCCACATTCATTACATTCATAGCGTTTCTCTCCAATGTGAATGTTCTGATGTTTTATGAGGTACTTCTTCTAACCAAAGGCTGTTCCACATTCACTGCATTTAAAAGGCTTCTCTCCAATATGCATTTTGTCATGCTCAGTAAGGTTGGATTTGCCACTGAAGGTTTTTCCACACTCCTTACATACAAAGGGCTTCTCTCCTGTGTGAGTTCTCTGGTGTCTGATGAGGTTTGACTTCTGAATGAAAGCTTTCCCGCAATCTTTACACTCAAAAGGTTTTTCTCCAGTGTGAATTTTCTGGTGCGTAAGGAGGTTTTCCTTCTGGCTAAAGGATTTTCCACATTCATTACATTCGAAAAGCTTCTCCCCAG
>NW_016835017.1:0-1458 GCF_001698545.2 Rhinopithecus bieti | reverse complement strand
TATACTCTTAATGAAAAGGACTTGGAAAACACAGTGTAAATCCTCTGTAATACAGATGTGAGAACACAGTGTAAATTTCTGATCTCCCACAACTTTGTAAAATTAGAGATAAGGTTTGCTGTATTGCCAAGCTTGGTCTGGAACTCCTGGGCTCAAGAATTCTCCTGGCTTGATCTCTTCAATAGGTGGAACTACAGGCACATGATACCGTGTCTAGTTAAAATTCCACAATTTCCACTATTTGGAATTCCACAAATTATGGAAATCCATAAATAAAAAATGAGGAATTCCACATCCTCAAAATAGATGTACAAGAAATAAAAAGAAACTATACGCTATGTGTAACAGGGTGATTCCATGGTTCCTATAACAAGTCATCTGAGGTATTAAAGATTCATTTAAACAAAGGTATTATTAGTCATACTCATATGATATACAACTCAAAGTAAAGACACTTACTCCAATAAGCCTAGACCAAAATTTGCATCTGCTCTATTGTGGGAAAGCTTTTCTGTCGCTATGTATTTTCCAGCAATTTTTTTCAGCTCACACCTCTTAAAGTATTTATCAACTATTTCTTATTTGCCAAATTAACAAAAATTAAAATTAACCCCTCCTATTTCTTTAAAATGGTTATCTCTAATAAAAGTTATAATACAAACATAAAACAATGATATGTAGACAACAGTTAACTTTTAGAAGAAAATAACATAAAAATGAGATTCAGAGTGAGAAAATTGATTTCACAAGAGAGTACTCTACCTCAGATTCCAAAGCAAACTCACCCTTCTCACAGGCTGTGCAACACTATCCGGCCTACAGAGACTCCTACAGATCAAAAAGATGCAACAAAAATGAGCACGTTCATTTCTTAAAAGAAAACAAAAACCATCAGTCTATACATGCATATCCCCTCGAAAAAAAAAAGTGTAAAACAAGGTCTGAGGAAGGTCAGTTATCCGTATATTAAATAATATTTCCTGGTATAATTAAGATATGGCCTCTGTTTTAGAAAACATTTCAGTTACTTATTTCTGCCTCCACCTCTCCCGGCCTATGAAATATCCAATGCAGATTCACCCTTAAACCCGTAACAAATAGTGACAGGCAATATAATGGCACAGGCAGACAATAATTTGTCCTTATAAATTATCTACCCTAAAGGCTAAACTGAAAATCCAATTGATATCTTACACAACTTTTGTTACTGAACTGGAGTAAACCTGATAACCTAAAACAAGGTAGAAAAGGACTGTCTCTTCCCCATGATCTATTTCTGAATCAAAGACTAATCTGTGTCACTGGAAAATGGGAGTCTTGGATCTTCAGCTTCTAAGCTACTAAAAGAGGGTCCATTGATTCTCTTTACCCTAGAACACTCCAGGGAGCCCCCTGAAACACTGCAAATGTTTGAAAGCTGAGTGTACAAAAGTCAAAATACAAATGTACATGTTGTTA
>NW_016835016.1:0-368 GCF_001698545.2 Rhinopithecus bieti | reverse complement strand
TGGCTGAATAGTATTCCATGGTGTGTATATGTGTGTGTGTGTGTGTGTGTGTCACAATTTGTTTGTCCACTTGTTGACTGGTGGGCATGTGGGCTGGTTCCAAATTTTTTGCAATTATGAATGTTACTGCTATAAACATGGATATGCAATTATCTTTTTCATATAATGACTTCTTTTCTTCTGGGTAGATACCCAATAGTGGGATTGCTAGATCAAATGGTAGTTCTACTTTTAGTTCTTTAAGAAATTGCCACACTGTTTTCCATAGTGGTTGTACCAGTTTACATTTTAAAACTTCCATGTGTGCCTAAAAGTGTTAGTGTTACATGTATGTCCATTTAATCAAACATATCCATTTTATGTTCAAA
>NW_016835015.1:0-1348 GCF_001698545.2 Rhinopithecus bieti | reverse complement strand
TTCTATATACATAGTTGTTTTTTGTTTGTTTGTTTGTTTGTTTTTTTAAGAGAGTCTTGCTCTGTCTCCCAGGCTGGAGTGCAGTGGTGCGATCTCAACTCACTGCAAGCTCCGCCTCCCAGATTCACGCCATTCTTCTGCCTCAGCCTTCCGAGTAGCTGGGACTACAGGTGCCCGCCACCATGCCCTGCTAAATTTTTTTTGTATTTTTGGTAGAGACAGGGTTTCACCATGTTAGCCAGGATGGTCTCAATCTCCTGACCTTGTGATCTGCCTGCCTCGGCCTCCCAAAGTGCTGGGATTACAGGCATGAGCCACTGTGCCCGGCCAATACATAGTTTTACATTAATATCATAGATACCTTTCATTTCAGTATGTATATGTACTTTATTCTTTTCAGTAATTTCATGTTTATGATGTAGCTATACCATCATGGTTCAAACTATTCATATTTTAAAGAATTTATTTATATTGATTGTTTTACAAACAGAGCTGCAAACAACAGCTATGTACCAACACTTTGTGTCTTTCTTTTTTTTGAGACAGAGTCTCACTCTGTCACCCAGGCTGGAGTGCAGTGGTGCGATCTCGGCTCACTGCAAACTCTGCCTCCCAGGCTCAAGCAATTCTCTTGCCTCAGCCTCCCAGGTAGTTGGGATTGCAGGAGCCTGCCACCGTGCCCGGCTAATTTTTGTATTTTAGTAGAGATGAGTTTTCACCGTGTTGGCCAGACTGGTCTCGAACTCCTGACCTCAAGCTATCCACCTGCCTTGGCCTCCCAGTGTGCAGGGATTACAGGAGTGAGCCACTATGGTTGGCCCTCCTTTGTTTCTTTAGATAGTGTTTCTTGAAATAGATTCCTAGAAATAAGACAGATTGAAGAGTATGTAAATTTTAAATTTTTCTACAGACTGTGTCATTACTCTTCAAAAATGCTGATTACCAAAATGTCACTTTTTGATACTAAAAAATAGATTGCTTTAAACACACAAAGTAAGTAGGGCTTATCAAAAAGTTAATATATTTTGCATTTCTCACAAGTGTGTTGAATTTCTCACCCTTGCGTTTTACAGCAGGAATCCTGACTCAGTCTAACTTTCTTACACTTAAAAAAGTATATACTAAAACATAGGCCAGGAGTTAGCAAACGTTTTCTATAAAAGACCAGATAGTAAATATTGTTGTCTTTGTGGGCTATATAATCTGTGTTGCAACAATGTGACTCCACCTTTGTCTTGTTAAGCTGGGATAGATAATGTGTAAAAGGGCAGGAGTGGCTGTTTCAACAAAACTTTATTTACAAAACAGGTCATGCTAGATTTGTTCTGAGGACCATAGTTTCTTAACC
>NW_016835014.1:0-2337 GCF_001698545.2 Rhinopithecus bieti | reverse complement strand
ATCTACCCAGTAATGGGATTGCTGGGTCAAATGGTAGTTCTAGTTCTAGATCCTTAAGGAATTTCCACACTGTCTTCCACAATGGTTGAACTAATTTACACTCCCACCAACAGTGTAAAAGCGTTCCTATTTCTCCACATCCTCTCCAGCATCTGTTGTTTCCTGACTTTTTAATGATTGCCATTCTAACTGGCATGAGAAGGTATCTCATTGTGGTTTTGATTTACATTTCTCTAATGACCAATGATGATGAACTTTTTTTCATATGTCTGTTGGCTGCATAAATGTCTTCTTTTGAGAAGTGTCTGTTCATATCCTTTGCCCACTTTCTGATGGGGTTGCTTGTTTTTTTCTTGTAAATTTATTTAAGTTCTTTGTAGATTCCAGATATTAGCCCTTTGTCACATGGATAGATTACAAAAGTTTTCTCCCATTCTGTAGGTTGCCTATTCACACACCAAAAGCAATGACAACAAAAGCCAAAACAGACAGATGGGATCTGATTAAACTAAAGAGCTTCTGCACAGCCACTTTTAATTATTTCTTTTGTGTCTACTTAGATATTCTTGTTTTATAGTCTCTGTCAATTTTTTCTTTATCTGAAATTTTTGAGTCTTGATACTCTTGTTGGTTTTGTCTGCAGACTCTCGCTCATGGTGGATATTTCCTTATAAGTTTGGATGGTGATCTCTCATTTTCAGTGGTGCTTTGCCTGTGGGTGGTGTGTGTGCAGGTGCCCTCAGAGTAATTTTGCATTTGCCTCGCTGGGCTTCCTGGATTATCTCTTTCCATGGAACCAATTTTATGTTAATTTTCCTACTTGGGGGTTTCCAGACCCACAGGGTGGTATTATTCCAAACCCCAATCTCTTGTAAGTTGTAGACCTGTTGTCTAAAATTCTCAGGGGAGACTTTTCTAATAAACCAGGAAGGAAGTGATAAATTTCCTTGGAGTCCACCTGTCCTGGTGAATGAATTTTTCGAATCCATCCTTCTGCTGAGGTCACATTTCTTTGAGAGTTCTGGTTCTGCTAAGGGATCTTAGTGCTAACTTCCCACCTTGTACTATACAAAATCTCATTTCCTACACTTGAGTATAGGAAGCTGCTGATTACTGAGATTAACAGCTCAGACTTAACTAGGGCAGATGAACGACCTCAGATGAACTAGATCAGCCATAGCGTCAGCTTAAACCTACTCTCAGTTCCCACCTGGTTTCTGGCACCTGAGAATCTCCTGACTTACCTCTTCTCAAGAGCTCAGCTAGCTATACATTAAAATTTTTTTTTCGGCCGGGCACGGTATCTCATGCCTGTAATCCCAGCACTTTAGGAGGCCGAGGCGGGCGGATCACGAGGTCAGGAGATCGAGACCATCCTGGTTAACATGGTGAAACCCCATCTCTACTAAAATACAAAAAATTAGCTGGGCGTGGTGGCGGGTGCCTGTAGTCCCAGCTACTTGGGAGGCTGAGGCAGGAGAATGGTGTGAACCCAGGATGCAGAGCTTGCAGTGAGCCAAGATCGTGCCACTGCACTCCAGCCTGGGTGACAGAGTGAGACTCTGTCTCAAAAAAAAAAATTTTTTTTTGTTATATTTTCCAAAATTTTTAGAAATTTGAGGGTTATTTTTGTCTTCATCTTTCTGGAATCTAAAGTTTCCCAGCTCCTCCTTGTTACTGAATAAGAACTATGCTTACTGTGTTGATGGGGAAGAAGGGGAGAGAGTAGCAGAATTGGTTGTGTTAATCTGTAGACAGTCTCTCTGGGAGAGATGAATAGCAGCCACCTCAGTAGTCTTTACCTTCTTTTGCTTAAAATAGTTCTGAAAACCAATGAGTCTTGTAGCACATTTAAAAAGTTTTATAAACATTTTCAAAATAAAAGTAGTTGCAAAAGATAACTTCCAACATACATTAAATATTTTCACTTAAAAATATAACTATTACATCATTAAAAATGTGTTCAAAGTAATCTAAATATGTTAGTGATTTGATACCTACCATCATTTATTACAAATGCAAATATTAACTTCTTAAAAAGTTGGAAACTTGGCTGCCCACAGTGGCTCACGCCTGTAATCCCAGCACTTTGGGAGGCTGAGACGGGCAGATTGCCTGAGGTCAGGAGTTCGAGACCAGCCTGACTGATGTGGTAAAACCTTGTCTCTACTAAAAATACAAAAATTAGCCAGGCATGGTGGAGGGTGCCTGTAATCCCAGCTACTTGGGAGGTTGAGGCAGGAGAATTGCTTGAACCCGGGAGGTGGAGGTTGCAGTGAGCTGAGACTGGGCCATTGCACTCCAACCTGGGCAACAAGAGTAAAACTCTGTCTCAAA
>NW_016835013.1:0-544 GCF_001698545.2 Rhinopithecus bieti | reverse complement strand
TTTCCAAAGTGGTGCTGCAGTTTTACATCCCCATCAGCAGTGTTTGGGAGTGCCGGTTGCTTTACATCTTCAACAGCATGTAGCATCGTCAGTTTTTTAAACATCAGCCCTTCTGGGTGTGTAGCAGTATCTCTGTGGCTTTAATTTGGCATTTTCCTAATGACTAATGATGTTGAACATCTTTTCATGTGTGTGTTTGCCATCTGTATCTTCTTAAGTCTGTTCAATTTTTTTCCTATGTTTTATTATTGAGCTTTCCGAATTATTATTATTTTTTTTTCAGATGGAGTTTCACTCTTATTGCCCAGACTGGAGTGTAATGGGGTGATCTCGGCTCTCTACAACCTCTGCCTCTGGGGTTCAAGTGATTCTCCTGCCTCAGCATTCCTGAGTAGCTGGGATTACAGGCATGCACCACCACTCATACACTGTTGGTGTGATTGTAAATTCGTTCAGCCATGGTGGGAAGCAGTTTGAAGATTTTCAAAGAACTTAGAAAAGAACTACCATTCAACACAGTAATCCCATGACTGGGCATATCTGC
>NW_016835012.1:0-3979 GCF_001698545.2 Rhinopithecus bieti | reverse complement strand
CTAGTTTTATCTGATGCTATTTCCTTTTTCACCATAGGTCTCAATGCACACCCAAATATCCCTTTGCAGATTCCACCAAAAGTGTTAGCAAACTGCTCCATGGAGAAAAAGGTATAACTCTGAGATGAATTCACACATCACAAAGCGTTTTCTCGGAAAGCTTCTTTCTAGATTTTATATGAGGATATTTCCTTTGTCACCACAGTCTTCATTGTCATCCAAAATATCCCTTCTCAGCTTCCCTGAAAACAGCACTACCAAACTGCTCCAAGAAAAGTATCTTGTAACTCTGTGAGGTGAATTCACAAATAACAAAGCAGTTTCTCAGAAAGCTTCCTTTTGGTTTTTGTCTGAGGATATTTCCTTTGTCACCATAGGCTTCATTGTGCTCCAAAATTTCATGTTGCAGATTCCACGAAAACAGTGCTAGCAAACTGCTCCATGAAAAGAGTGGTGTAACTCTGTTAGCTGAATTCACACATCACAAAGCAGTTTCTCAGAATGCTTCGTTCTAGTTTTAGTTTTATCTGAGGGTATTTCCTTTTTCACCATAGGTCTCAACTTGCTCCGAAATATCACTTTGTAGATTCCACAAAAACAGTGTTAGCAAACTGCTCCATGAAAAGAAAGGTGTTACTCTGTGAGAAGAATGCACATATCATAAAGAAGTTTTCAGAAAGGTTCTTTCTAGTTTTATCTAATTCTTTTTCCTTTGTCACCATAGGCTTCAAGGCGATCAAAAATATCCCTTCTCAGATTCCCTGAAAACAGTGCTACCAAACTGCTCCATCACAAGAATCGTGTAACTCTGTGAGATGAATTCGCAAATCGCAAAGTAGATTCTCAGAAAGTTCTTTCTAATTTTTGTCGGTGGATATTTCCTTTTTCACCCTAGGCCTCAATGCGCTCATGAAAATCCCTTTGCAGATTCCACGAAAATAGTGTTAGCAAACTGCTCCATGAAAAGAAAGATGTAAATTTGTGAGATGAATTCACACATCCAAAGCAGTTTCTCAGAAACGTTTAACTCTATGAGATGAATACACACGTCACAAAGGGGTTTCTCAGAAAGCTTGTCTCAAGTTTGTACCTGAAGATATTTCCTTTTTTGCCATTGGACTCTATGCACTCCCGAATATCCCTTTGCATATTTCAACAAAAACAGGGTTAACAAACTGCTCAATGGAAAGAAAGATTAAACTCTGTGAGATGAATTCACCCATCACAAAACAGTCTCCCAGATATTTTCTTTCTAGCTTTTATCTGTGCATATTTACTAATGCACCATCAACCTCAATGAACTCTCAAATATCCCTTCTCAGACACCATAAAAACAGTGATGCCAAAGTGCTCTATGAAATGGATGATCTATCTCTGTGAGATGAAGAGTAACATCAGAACAGTTTCTCAGAAAGCTTCTTCCAAGTTTTTGTCTCAGGATAATTCCTTTTCCACCATAGGCCTCAATAGGCTCCCAAATATCCCCTTGCATATTCCATGAAAACAGTGTCAGCAAACTGCTCCACGAAAAGAAAGATATAACTCTCTGTGATGAATTCATATATCACAATGTTCTTTCTCACAAATCTTCTTTCTAATTATTATCTTAGGATATTTCCTTTTTAACCATACTCCTCAATGTGTCCTCGAGTACCCCATTGAAGAATAAACGAAAAAAGGGTTAGCAAACATCTCAATGAAAAGAATGGTGAAACTCTGTGAGGTGAATTCACACATCACAAAGTCGTTTTGCAGAAAGTTTATTTTGGTTTTATCTGAGGATAGTTCCTTTGTCACCATAGGATTCAATGTGCTCCCAAATATCCTATTGCAGATTCCACAAAAACAGTGTTATCACATTGCTCCATGAAAAAAAAGGTGTAACTCTGTGAGATGAACTAACACATTACAAAGAACTTTCTCAGAAAGCTTCTTTCTAGTTTTTAATCTGAGGATATTTCCTTTTTCACGACAGACTTCAATGCTATCCAAAATAACCCTTCTCAGATTCTCCAAAAACAGTGCTACCAAACTGCTCCATGAAAAGGATCGTGTAAATCAGTGAGATGAATTTACAAATCACAAAGAAGTTTCTCAGAAAGCTTTCTAGTTTTTTGTCTGAGGATATTTCCTTTGTCATCGTATGGTTCAATGCTCTCCAAAAAATCCCATTGCAGATTCCAAGAAAACATTGTTAGCAAACTGCTCAATGAAAAGAACAGTGTAACTCTGTGAGTTGAATTCACACCTCACAAAGCAGTTTCTCCAAAAGCTTCTTTCTGGTCTTTCCATGAGGATATTTCCTTTGTCACCATAAGCATCAATGTGCTCCCAAATATCCTATTGCAAATTCCACGAATATGGTGGTAGCCAACTGCTCCATGAAAATAATGGTGTAATTCTGTGAGATGAATTCAGACATCACAGGGAAATGTCTCAGAAAGCTTCCTTCTACTTTTTATCTGAGGACATTTAATTTGTCACCATAGTCATCAATGCGATGCAAGATATCCCTTCTCAGATTCCCCAAAAACAGTGTTAACAAAGTACTACATGGAAAAAATTGTGCAACTCTATGAGTTGAATTAACACATCACAAAGCAGTTTCTCAGAAAACTTCTTCTAGTTTTCATATGAGGTTATTTCCTTTGTCACCCTAAGCTTCAATGCACTCTGAAATATCAGATTGCAGATTCCACAAACACAGTGTAATCAAACTGCTGAATGAAAGGAACAGTGTACCTCTGTGAGATGAATTCATGCATCACAAAGCAGTTTCTCAGAACAATTCATTCAAGTTTTTACTTGAGGATATATCCTTTTTCAAAATAAGTCTCAAGGTGCTCCCAAATATCCCTCTGCATATTCCAGGAAAACAGTGTTAGCAAACTGCTCCATGAAAAAAATAATGTAACTCTGTGAGTTGAATTCAAAAATCACAAAGAACTTTCTCAAAAGCTTCTTTCAAGTTTTATCTGAAGCTATTTCCTTTGTCACCATAAGCCTCAATGTGATCCAAAATATCCCTTCTCAGATTCCCCAAAAACAATGCTACAAAACTGCTGCATGAAACGAATTTGTGTAACTCCGTGAGATGAATTCACAAATCACAAAGCAGTTTCTCAGAAATCATCTTTCCAGCTTTTGTCTGAGGATACTTCCTTTTGCACCATAGGTCTCAATAAGCTCGCAAATATCCCTTTGCAGATTCCACGAAAACAGTGTCACAAAACTGCTCCATGAAAATAGTGGTGTAAATCTGTGAGATGAATTAACACATCACAAAGCAGATTCTCGAATGTTTCTTTTTGGTTTTCTGTCTGAGGATATTTCCTTTGACATCATAGGTTTCAATGTGCTAAAAAAATCCTACTGCAGAGGCCTCAAGAAGAGTGTTAGCAAACTGCTCCATGAAAAGATTCGTGTAACTATGTGAGAAGAATTCACACATCACAAAGAAGTTTCTTAGAAAGTTTTTTTCTAGTTTTAATCTGAGGATATTTGCTTTGTCAACCTAGGATCAATGCGATCCAAATGATCTCTTCTCAGATACCAACAAAACAGTGCTACTAAGGAGCTCCGTGAAAAGAATGGTGTTACACTGTGAGGTGAATTTATACATCCCAAAACTATTTCTCAGAAAGCTTCTTTCTAGTTTTCATCTGATGATATTTCCATTTTCACCATATTCCTCAATGTGCTCCTGAATATCGAATTGCAGATTGAATGAAAAATTTGTTAGCAAATTTCTCAATGAAAAGAACTTTGAAACTCTGTGAGATGATTTCACACATGACAAAGGAGTTTCACAGTAAGCTTCCTTTTGATTTTTACCTGAGGATATTTCCTTTGTCATCATAGACTTCAATGTGCTCCCAAATATCCTATTGAAGATTCCACGAAAACAGTGTTAGTAAACTGCTGAATGAAAAGAACAATGTAACTCTGTTAGATGAATTCACACATTGCAAAGCAGTTT
>NW_016835011.1:0-755 GCF_001698545.2 Rhinopithecus bieti | reverse complement strand
CAGATAATTTATCTGTGTGCTACCCTTCCCCCCATATTACCACACATATGCACTATGTGGCTGCCAGTTAATCTGTGACCTGTTTTCTCCTGTCGTGTCAAGCGGGTAACGATTCCTGTGTGACCTCCGTCACCAGAAACAAGTGTTCGCCATGCAGAACATCACAGAGAGTACCTTAGGCATATCACACCCTCTCCTGAGACTCCTAGCAGGATTTAGGGGGAAGGGTACAATTCTAGACTGGGAGCATCGTAACCTCACTGGATTTAGTAATTGCAGGTAAGCAGGACGTTTTGCAGTTTTTCACATGAATGAGTTCTTGAAAGGTTATGAGGATGGCTGAGATCTCCAAGAAGACCAACTAGGCACTGCTCACCTAGGTGGCCGACCTATTCCTGGCTACTACTAGCCTGGCTCTGCTTACAGCCCACACTTTCTGTGTTGTGTGGCCCTGGGAATGAGGAGCATCAGTGAAGAGCAGACATGATTCCTGTCCTGTGGATATCACAGTTCGACCGGTGAAGACAAACCTGAAGCTTCTGTTCCACTGCCTGTGTTGCTTGGTGAAGACTAAAGACAGGAGTCTTGATCCACAATAGCTGCCTCTCCGGGTGTTTTATTAGGAGGCATGTGGATCATGTCCTGCACATCAGTTCTCCAATTTACAGGCATCAGTTATTCTAGAGTTTGTTTTAAAATCGGGTTTCTGTCTACTCCCTTCCCCTGCCCTGAGCTATCTGATGATAATAGGTTAA
>NW_016835010.1:0-2903 GCF_001698545.2 Rhinopithecus bieti | reverse complement strand
GGAGCAGTGGAAGATCAATGAAGCCCAAGCCATAGAAACAGCTAGAGCATGGACTAGGCTATATGCCATGAATAATATTTAAATTGATCCGATCATCAAGTGTGCATCACTTCTCCTGTTCTGCCAAGACTTCCTCCTTTTGTTTGCATTTAATGGACACAGTCTTAGAAACATTACAGAATAAAAAAGCCCAGACATCTTCAGTCCTTTGGTGATTAAATGCACATTAGCAAATCTATGTCTTGTCCTGATTCACTGTCATAAAGCATGAGCAGAGGCTAGAAGTATCATCTGGATTGTTGTGAAACGTTTAAAAGCAGTGGCCCCTCCCTGCTTTTATTCATTTCCCCATCCTGGTTTAAGTATAAAGCACTGTGAATGAAGGTAGTTGTCAGGTTAGCTGCAGGGGTGTGAGTGTTTTCTTTATTTTATTTTTTTGAGAGGGGAGGTAGTTTTATTTTAATTTTATGGGCTCCTTTATCCCTTTTTTCGTGATCTAATTGCATTGGTTAAAAGCAGCTAACCAGGTCTTTAGAATATGCTCTCTAGCCAAGTCTGACTTTATTTAGATGCTGTAGATGGACAAGCTTGATTGTTTGAACCAAAATGGGAACATTAAACAAACATCACAGCCCTCACTAATAACATTGCTGTCAAGTGTAGATTCCCCCCTTCAAAAAAAGCTTGTGACCATTTTGTATGGCTTGTCTGGAAACTTCTGTAAATCTTATGTTTTAGTAAAATATTTTTTGTTATTCTACTTTGCCTTTGTACAGTTTATTTTACTGTGTTTATTTCATTTTCCCAATGTGACAATCGTATTTTAAAATTAAAACTGATGGAACATGCTGTCTTGGTCTTCACCATCTGACAAATTGAATGGCAAGAGGTGGATTTCACCAGTTTCTTTTCACTGGTGCAGATTTGTGTTAAGATAGTACTGAATGGAGTATTTATAAACTGGCCCTGAGCATGTCTAAAGGCATCAGTATCTGACCTTTTTTTAACCTCCTAGGAATCTGAAATAAATGTGTTTGTGTTGTCTGATTAGACGATCATTGGTGTCTTGCCACAATGTTTAAAATTACTGTACAGGAAAGTCACAGCAAAGATAGCAGTTGTGACTGACACGTAGGACTTTCACACTTGTGCCACATTTTGACTAAAATTTGGGTTATGACCTACCTTTATGAGGTGTAACACTCACCGCAAAGGTCTACAGCTTCACTCCTGAAGTCAGTGAGACCATGAACCCACGGGGAGGAAGAAGCAACTCTGGATGCGCCACCTTTAAGAGCTGTAACACTCACTGTGAAGGTCTGTGACTTCACTCCTGAAGTCAGCAAGACCACGAACCCACCAGAAGGAAGAAACTCTGGACACATCTGAACATCTGAAGGAATAAACTCTGGACGCACCATCTTTAAGAACTGTAACACTCACCATTAGGGTCTGCAGCTTCATTCTTGAAGTCAGCAAGACCAAGAACTCACCGGAAGGAACCAACTCCAGACACAGCTGTATATAACTTTTATCATGTGACCTTGCCAGATTTACCTAGCATTAGGCTGGTGCAAAAGTAATTGCATTTTTTGCTTTTTTTTTTTTTTTAGCCATGGCAAAAACTGTAATTACTTTTGCACCAACCTAATAGTTCTAATAGCCTCTTGGTAAATCCCTTAGGATTTTCTATGTATCCAATCATGTTATTTGAAAACACAGTTTTATTTCTTCCTTTCCAATCTGTTTCTCTTTATCCCGTACCTTGCTCCTCCTCCCTTATTGCACTGACCATGGCCTCTAACACAATACTGAACAGAAGTGTTAAGTGTAAAACATTCTTGCCTTGTTTTGTGTCTTAGCGGGAAAGCATTTAATATTTTACCAATAAATTTGATATTAACTATAAGATTTTGGTACATGCTCTTAATCAGTTTGAGGAAGAACTTTTCCCTTTTTTTTCTTTTTGCTGAAAGCTGTTTATTGTTGATTGTTTTATCTTTTTATTTTGAAATTTTAGGCACAATAATTGTAAAACAAACAAACAGATTTTTCATATATGCCTCATTCACCTTTCCCAATGTCAGTGTCTTACTTAACGCTAGTACAAATATCAATTAGCAAATTAACATGATATAGTATTAACTGAACCACAGACTTGATTCACAGTTTTTCCAGTAATGCTCCTTTTTATGTTCCAGGATGCAAAGCAGGATCCCACGTAGTAATGCCTCCTCAGTCTCCTCCAGTCTGCGACAAAATTGCCTAACCTTAAGTTGTCATGGGAAAAATCAGACAAACCCAACTTGCGGACATTTTACAAAATTACTGACTAGTTCTCTACAGTGTTCTGGGCATGGCCTTTCATGCAGTTTTGGCAAGAATGCCACCCAAGTGTTGATGTGCCCTTTTTGGAGCATCATATTAGAATGTATGTCATGTCCGTATGTCTTATTGATAATGTTAACCTAGATTGGTTAGCATTGGTTACCTTGGTTAAGGTGATGTCTACCAGGTTATCCACAGTATAATTATTGTATTCCCCATTAAAATTAGTATATACTCAGGAAGATACTTGGAGACCCTGCAAGTACTGTTTCTCCCAAAACTTTTTCTCACTCATTTTAGCATCTATTAGTGAATCTTGCCTTCCTGATTATTACTCTGGTGTTTGCCTGCTGGTGGTTTTCTATTTCTATCAGTCTTTACATTTATTACTTATAATTCTGCAAGAAAAAGCTATCTGTCCTCCACCATTTTATTTACTTATATCAGTGTAGGCTCATAGATACTTATTTTATGCTATGGGTTATAATCCAGCATTTTTGTGTGTGTGTGTGTTATTTAGTTTTTATTTCATAACCATAAACTTAACTCTGCAATCCAGCTAGACATAGGAGAGA
>NW_016835009.1:0-2269 GCF_001698545.2 Rhinopithecus bieti | reverse complement strand
TTGAGGCACAGAATGGTGAGGTAACTCACTCAAAGGTCAGGGATGTGGGCAGATGTAAACCATAGCCACAGAAGGAATAAGTACTATTTTATAAAGTGACAGAGTGCATGCAGTGGCCCTGTGGCATTCGTGAGAGACCGACTTCCTCTCAGGGAACTTGTTCTGTAGTTTGGAAGGCCACACAGATGATCCTCTGGTTGGGAGAATGAGGATCTGGGGCAGCCTGGACCTGAAGCTGAGGCCAAAGAGAGTGGGATTAGTCTGGATAAGAGGGTTTTTTAATTTTTAAATTACTTTTTCAGAGACACAGCCTCACTATATTGCTAAGACTGGTATCTAATTCCTGGGCTCAAGCAATCCTCCCACCTTGGTCTCCCAAAGTGTTGGGATTACAGGCATGAGTCACAATGCCTGGCCAAGGATTTTTTAAGTTGTATCCTGGTAGCTGAGGAGTTAAGTGTTCTGGGGAGGCCTTGGAGCTTGTGAACACCTTCAAACCACCGTGACAGCCTGGGACAACCGGCCCACATTATCACTGGCAGGAGAAATAAGTGTTGTGCATGATGCTGTGTTTGGGGGCCTCTTTGTTACAGTATCATAGCATGTCTGCTCACTAAGACACTGCACTGGGGACACAGCTGCATGAGGTCAGAAAGCCTTTGTCAAACTCATAGTTTAATGGGAGAGATAAGCCTTAACCTAGGAAAGAAAATTGTGATTACAAAATATGGTAACTGCTGTGAAAGGCATAGGCTGAGACTGTGAGAGAGAGAATAATGGGGTCCCTGATTTGGACAGTAGTCAGGGAAGGCCCCTTTGGAGAAATACGTGTTTTCACGTTTTAACCATATGTATTTTATTTTTAAATGGCATTTAATGAAGCAAGACACTGACTTATTGAATATTATATACTTACTGTTTTTCCCCTTTCGTACAATATTGAAATATATTTCAACTTAAAACAAATTAAAAAGTCCCAAATATAACACTTCTTTTGAAAAATACAGGCACGGCTGGGCGCGGTGGCTCACGCCTGTAATCCCAGCACTTTGGGAGGCCAAGATGGGAGGATCACCTGAGGTCAGGAGGTCAAGACCAGCCTGGCCAACATGGCAAAACCCCATCTCTACTAAAAAGTACGAAAGTTAGCCGGGTGTGGTGGCAGGTGCCTGTAATCCCAGCTACTCAGGAGGCTGAGGCAGGAGGAGCTTAAATCCGGGCAGCAGAAGTTGCGATGAGCTGAGATCGCACCGCTGCACTCCAGCCTGGGCAACAAGAGCAAGACTCTGTCACACACACACACACACACACAAAGAAAAATACAGGCACACAAAGGATATTACAGAAATGCACCAAACATGAATTACTGGCACAGATATAATATTTCAAAACATTAGTTGATATTAGATTGAGACATCCTATTACAATATTAAAACTTTCAATTCATGTGAGCACTTCTATCTCCATTCCAAGACCCTGTGATTTTATACACATTTAACACAACAGCAACAGTAACAGTAATGCTAGCTACTATTTGTTATGCCCTTAATGAGTGCCAAGCTCGGCTAAATATGTAAAACATGTTTTGTTCGTTTTATTGGTGAAGAGATGATGTCTTAAACAACCAGAAGATACTGCAAGTTCAAAGTCCTGGAGGCCAGAATGAGCTTGTATTCAGGAAACAGAAAAGGAAATATAAGAAAACATATTTTCTCAAGGAAATGTAAGTTGTATTTCTATGTAACTCTATGCACCAGGAGGGCCCCAGCAAGAAAGAGGTCTCACTCCACAGGGATTTCTGAAAAACGTCCCTGTGGGCGAGGTTGAGGGGACCAACAGGAGATGGTGCAGCACCTGGGCTGGCAACAGAGGGGAGAGAGCTCTCACCCCTAAACCTGAAGGGAGGAGAGGGAGTGGTTTCCTGGAACCAGTGAGAATAGCTAGCTATGGGCCACGGGGAAACCTGAGAGGAGATTTGAGGCCACAAAGTCACTGCCAAAACTGGGGGTACATGGGGGAAATATCCCAAATTTACTCTTCTCCCAGCCTCTGATGCCCTGCTGGCACTTCCCATTGGCTGGATCGAACTGGAACCCCAAGATCAAGGAATCCTCTGTGATGGCATCCATGGGGGTCCGCTTCGTGGGGGAGCACCAAGCAGGGTGGAAAACCCTGGTGAGTGGGTCTGCATGTTGGGGTAAGCAGAGAATGACCACTGATGTTCTGAGCGACCTTGAGATTCCTCCAGCCTCGTGAGCCAGCTCTGTAA
>NW_016835008.1:0-2335 GCF_001698545.2 Rhinopithecus bieti | reverse complement strand
GATTATGATAAAATGAGGTCCTGCTTGGTTTTAAACTTCTTGGTGACCAGCATCAGTTATTTTCTTGACCACAGGATGCACCTAATTCCTAACTGACAAACGTTTCCTGATTTCCTTACATCGCAAGGCAGGGCTGGCCACACTCCATCCAAAAGAGATGATAGACTTGCTTCCGCTGCACTGAAATGATGTCCAGGTCAGTTTATCCCACTAGACCAAGAACTCCAGCTCTCCATGTGTGAGTCACCAGTGCTGCCTCTGCATCTCTGCTTCTCTGCTTCTACGACGGTGCTTCTGCACTTCACAGGAAATCTCGGGCCGCCGCCTCCCAGCCCTAGCTCCTCGCCGCCGCGCCTGGGCCGACTAGAGCGCAGCTGAGCAGCCGACAGAGACGCAGCAGCCTCAACAAGGGAGCCGCTGGGCGGGGCCTGGTTTTGTTTTTTTAACTTTTATTTTAGGCTCAGGGTACATGTACAAGTTTATCATATAGGTGAATTGCATGTCTCAAGGGTTTGGTATACAGATTATTTTGTCACACAGGTAATAAGCATGGTACCTGATAGAAAATTTTTTGATTCTTTTCCTCCTTCCACTTTCCACCCTGAACTAGCGCCTGGTATCTGTTTATTGCTTCTTTGCGTTCATGTGTTCTCAAAGTTTAGCTCACATTTATAGGTGAGACAATGAGTATTTAGTTTTCTGTTCTTGCATTAGTTCACTTAGGATAACGGACTCCAGCTCCTTTCATGTTACTGCAAAGAACATAATCTCATTCTTCTATGGCTGCATAGAATTCCAAGATGTATATGTACCACACTTTCTTTTGCAGTCTACCACTGATGGGCATTTAGGTTGATTTAATGTCTTTGCTATTGTGAACTGTGCTGCAATGAACATACATGCATGCCTCTGTCTGTGGGAGAATGCTTTATATTCCTTTGTGTATGTACCCAATAATAAGATCTCTGGGTCAAATGATAATTCTGTTTTAAGTTATTTGTGAAATCACCATTCTGATTTACACAAGTGCTGAACTAATTTATATTCCTGCCAGCAACGTAAAACATTCTCTTTTTTTAAATACCCACCAGCATTTACTTTTTGACTTTTTAAATCATAGCCATTCTAACTGGTGTGAAATGATATATCATTGTGGGTTTTGATTTGCATTTCTCTAATTATCAGTGATATTGAGCTTTTAGTCATATGCTTGTTGGTCGCATATATGTCTTCTTTTTAAAAAGAAGTGTTCATGTCCTTTGCCCACTTTTTAATGGGATTGTTTGGTTTTTGCTTGTTAATTTGTTTAAGTTCCTTATAGATTCTGGATATTAGATCTTTGTCAGATGTATAGTTTGCAAATATTTTTTCCCATTATGTAGGTTGTTGTTTTACTCTTTTGACAGTTGTTGATTTTTGGATTTTGGTGTTTTGTTTTGTTTTTGCTGTGCAGAAGCTCTTTAGTTTAGGTTCCGCTTATCTAGTTTTGTTTTGGGCACAGCTGCTTTTCACATCTTTGTCATTAAAACTTTGCCAGGGCCTATATCCAGCAGGGTATTTCCTACTTTATTTTCCAGTGTTTCTATAGTGTTATGTTTTATGTTTAACTCTTTTCTTTCCTTTTTTTTTTTTTTTTTTTGGAGATGGAGTCTCTTTCTGTCCCACAGGCTGGAGTGCAGTGACCTGTTCTTGGCTCACTGCAACCTCCGCCTCCTGGGTTAAAGCAATTCTCTTGCCTCAGCCTCCTGAGTAGCTGGGACTACAGGTGTGTGCCATCATGCCCAGCTAATTTTTTTTTTGTATTTTTAGTAGAGACGGGGTTTCACTATGTTGGCCAGGCTGGTCTCAAACTCCTGACCTCCTGATCCACCCTCCTCAGACTCCCAAAGTGCTGGGATTACAGGCATGAGCCACCGTGCCGGGCCACGTTTAACTCTTTACTCCATCTTGACTTTTCTATGTGGTTTAAAGAAGAGTTCCAGTTTCAATCTTCTGCCTATGGCTAGCCAGTTATCCCAGTACCATTTATTGAATTGGGAGTCCTTTCCCCGTTGCGTGTTAATGTTCCATTTACGTCAGTGATTTGCTTGTTTTCTTGACATTTGTCAGATGGTTGTGCATGTGTGGCATCATTTCTGGGCTATTTTGTTCCATCATTCTAAATGTCCTTTTTTTTTTTTTTTTTTTTTTCCAGTAACATGCTGTTTTACTTACTGCAGTCTTATAGTATAGTTTGAAGTCAGGTAACATGATGTCTTCAGGTTTGCTCTATTTGCTTAGGATTGTCTTGGCCATTTGGTTCTTTATTTTTGGTTCTATATGCATTTTAAAATAG
>NW_016835007.1:0-1441 GCF_001698545.2 Rhinopithecus bieti | reverse complement strand
GGGCTTTGATTTGCATTTCTGTGATGACCAGTGATGTTGAGCACCTTTCCATATACCTGTTTGCCATCTGGTAGCAGTTTGTAACATAACAATGTCATTTTGCTATTATTTCTGAGCCAGAGGGGAAGGAACAAAAATTTAGGAAATAGAAATTATACATATAAGATACTACTGCTAAATAAAGAGGAAAGAAGTGGTGGGAATAATTTGTGAGAGTTACATAGAAGTGTTGATATTAGTTAATCAAATGAAATTTATTTGAACTAAGGACCTTTGACTGATTTTACTAAGAACCCTATTTTAAAATAAGATCACAGTTCCATGAATGTGCCTTAGAGATTAGCATGGTAGATCAAATCAAACCAACTTGAGAAACAAAAAGTTATAGCATTCATTCTTTGAATAACAAAACCAATATATTCAGTGAACATTGCACTGATTTTGAAGTACAAAGAGTTCTTAATGTCTGTGGAAATTTTTCATTTTGACAATTATTTTCACACTGAAAGCTTATTATACACTTTCTTGCTGTTTTGGATTTATTTATTTATTTATTTATTTATTTATTTATTTTTGAGACAGAGTCTTGCTCTGTCTCCCAGCCTGGAGTGCAATGTTACAATCTTGGATCACTGCAACCTCCACCTTCCAGGTTCAAGCAATTCTCCTGCCTCAGCCTCCTGAGTAGTTGGGATTACAGGCACATGACACCATGCCCGGTAATTTTTGTATTTTTAGTAGAGATGGGATTTCACCATGTTAGTCAGGCTGGTCTCGAACTCCTGACCTTGTGATCCACCCACTTCAGCCTCCTAAAGTGCTGGGATCACAGGTGTGAGCCACCTCACCTAGCCTATACACTATTGTTGATGTGGTTTATATATCTTCTTGTATGAGTGGATTCAGAAACTTCTTGACAGGGCCAAACTGCAAGATACAAGCAATGCAGACATAGCAGTAGCCCAACTAGGTATAAAAAAATGAATAGTTTTATTAATTTTTACTCTACAACTGTCTATCTAAGCTGATTAATTTCAAACAGTTTCTCTGATGAGAAATAAATTGTGTATTTATTGGAAGTCCTCACAACTTTGTACTCCCTAAATAATAGGAAAAATAGTTGAACATGATAAATGCTTGTAGTATAATGGTATAATTGAATCTGATGTATTGCATTAAAGATAGGCCATAGCATCCTCCCATCAGCTTTGACACTTACTCTCTCAGGCTCATGATGTGCTATTCTTTATAAGGATCATTTTTCTCGTTATCAGTCAACATGTTTACATTGGAATAGATACACTCTTCTATTGAGACATCATCTCGCTTTTGAAACCCTAACTACATATTTTATAAAACCTGTATTAAATAAAACTTTTTATCTGAGGAAAGATGGCCAGAGTCAAGGAAGACTTCTCGTAGCTGAGTCTTAAATTGTGAA
>NW_016835006.1:0-1667 GCF_001698545.2 Rhinopithecus bieti | reverse complement strand
TTGAGCTGCTGTGAGCTCCACCCAGTTCGAGCTTCCCAGCGGCTTTGTTTACAGCAATGGCAGGCGCCCCTCCCCCAGCCTCGCTGCTGCCTTGCGGTTAGATTGCCGCAGACTGCTGTGTTAGCAATGAGGGAGGCTCCGTGGGCGTGGGACCCTCCCGGCCAGGTGTGGGATATATTCTCCTGGTGTGCCCGTTTGCTTAAAGCGCAGTATTGGGGTGGGAGTTACCCGATTTTCCAGGTGTTGTGTGTCTCAGTTCCCCTGGCTAGGCAAAGGGATTCCCTTCCCCTTGCGCTTCCCAGGTGAGGCGATGCCTCGCCCTGCTTCAGCTCTCGCTGGTCTGGCTGCAGCAGCTGACCAGCACCAATTGTCCGGCACTCCCCAGTGAGATGACCCCAGTACCTCAGTTGAAAATGCAGAAATCACCGGTCTTCTGTGTCGCTCGTGCTGGGAGTTTGAGACTGGAGCTGTTCCTATTCGGCCATCTTGCTCTGCCCTCAGTATAACTTTTTAAACTTCAAAATTCATTGGTAACCTTTCCCAGGGTCATTAAGAATTGTTATAAAACATGATTCCCAGTGCTTGCAGAACATTCGACTTCGTGGCTTTGTGGCGATTTATTTACTGGCAGACTTTTTATACATTGAATTTGTTTCAGTTTTGAGTATATCATACAATTCTCTAGTAACCATCCTTATGTATACATTTCATGTATTTATTTTACTTTATTTGGTCTTGAACTGAATTTTCAATTTTTCATAGACTGTTTCTAGGAGTAGGATTTTTGGATCAAAATATAAATATTCTTTTCAAGGCCTCTGATATGTATTAGAAACTCACCATTACTGGTCCTATATCCTTTGATCATGTCTAAAAGGGTATCAAATCTAACAGAAAGTGATGATATCACAATTGTGATTTTTATTTTGTCCATTTTCTGTTGGTAAAACTGTACATTTTCACAACCATTACCACTTATATCACATTTCAGTTATTCATCTATTCTGTTTTGGAATATTTTCCTTTTAAGGTATTTGCTTTTTATTATTGATATTATTATTGATATGTGAGAATTTACTATATAGTAAAAACATTAGCTCTCTTCCCAAATAGTTGCAAATATTTTTTCCTGGATCATAACTTGTCTTCTTTATGTTGTTTCTGGTAGTGTTTGATCTAGAGTATTCTACATTCTTTGTGTGTTAAAAATCCATTGATCATTTAAACTATAGCTTCTTTCTTTGCTTTTTAGTTTAGGCATGACTTCCTTTTCCCCTAAGCAAACTAAAGTCTGTTCTTTCAGCAATTTAATGATTTTACATTTTAGCATTTCACACTTTATACAAAGCGTGATATTTTTGCTTTTCAGTAGTTACCAGTTATCTCAGCACCTTTTGTATGTGAAAATTTCTTCTATTTCTACTGATTTCAAAATTCCTTATCTATCTTTTTCCAAACAAAACACTGAATCTTTAAATGTGTTCTCGAATTAAACAAATACTTTATATAAAACAATTTTATTCAAAAGGCATAGATTGAAAAGGCCTAGATTGAGATTTCTGAATCCCTACAAAATGTTATGCAAAATATCCGACTTTCAAGTAACAAACAGCTCCTCTGCCATTTTTTTGAAGTTGAATAGAACTTTGGATACTGAAAATTTTGCA
>NW_016835005.1:0-3987 GCF_001698545.2 Rhinopithecus bieti | reverse complement strand
TATATCAGAAGAAACCAGATGTTAGAATCAAGGTTGGCAGTTAACTTTCTCATGGCTGCTGCACATCATCACCTTTACTTAAATGATAATACTTTTTAAAGCCACAGTCATTTAATGCGCTCTTTTCTATATATGAATGAAGAAAATTGACATCCAAAGATGTTAACAGAGTCGTCAACATTGATACATGTTAACAGAAATTAAATTAAAGAGAAAGCCGGAACTAGAATTATTTCCCAACTGTTAAACATAATTGTTCTATTAAAATAATGCCTATCTCTGAAGATCTCTTTATCTAGCATCTATCTATCTATCTATCTATCTATCTATCTATCTATCTATCTATGTGTATGTATATATTTTATAGTATAAACACATTTTAAAATATAAGTCTCCAAATTATGAAATTATGAAATGCTATATGTTATTTAAGCACTTTTAAAATGGTAAAACAGATAAAAATGTTACCAAAATATACAAACCATTTATTTTAGGGATTTGAGCACAATTCTCGAGTACAATTTTCCAAATTTACAACGAGAATGACTTAGAACTCATATTAAAATTATACATGCCTGGCTCCTCTTTGATCTACTGAATATTTTTATAAGAGGTCCTAAGAATTGTATCAAGTTGTCAGATTTTTTGAATCTAAGGTAAGTGAGGGAAATGATGTGTTCTGGCTCTTTGGCTCACATACCCAGTTCCTCTTTTGAATCACCTGAGAAGTGTTTTATAAATACCAATGCCTGGCCATACCCTAGACCAATTAAAGTATTTTTGGGCAAGAACCAAGCATGTATTTGTTAATATTGTACCAAGTTATGCTAATGTGCATAGGGCTGAGACCCAGCATATCAAACCAGAGCTTCTCATTTATGTACATACATATCTTAGTAAAACACACATCCTATGTCAGTGGATCTGCAGTGGGGTCTGAGATTTGGAATTTCTAATAAATTCCCATGTGAGGCTGATGCTGCTGTTTGCAGACCACACAAAGAGGGTAGCAAGCAATTAGAACAATGATTCTCTAAGTGTGGGCTCCAGACCAGCAGCATCAGCATCCCCTGGGAACTTGTCAAAATAGAAGTCCCTGGACTCCCACCGTAACCTATTCAATCAGAACCTCCAGGTCTCTGGCCTTGCCTTTATGACACCCCCTCCCCCATGCCCTCGTAGCAACGGAAGATTCACTGTCATTTATTTGACACACTGAGCTTCCACTAATAATTTTGTTTGAGTAAAAAGTTCTGAGAATGACAATTAATATATAAAATTGGTTATGTTGGTAGATAATAGAAAACCTCACATTTGCGGAAAATTATGAATTTGGAATCAGAAAACCAAATTTAAAATTGTAGCTCAATTTCCTCTTAGTTTTGTGAACTTGGGTGAATCATGTAACCCTGAGCTTCAGATTTTTAACTAAAAAAAATGTAAATAAATAAAGTTAAAATGAGCACTTTCCTTACCTATTTTACATATTAGCTGTGAGGAACCAAGATGTTGTTATTATAGATAGCAGAAATATATACATGGTGATGATGAATGAGGTGGATAAAGAAATATAAATCTTAAACTTGGTTCCAGCTGCACAGAATGTTTAATTTATTCACAAGTCAAATAACACTAAGAAAAGCAAAAAGTTGTTGGAAAGAGCAAAAGAAAAGGTGGTAACATTTACTGAAGACTCATTTGGTGCTTTAAATATGACATTTCATTTTTCTACCATACTAATAAATTCCAAGTGAGGAAATTAAGATAGCACCGAAAGTAAGGTTAATCACCTTTGGAGCCACATTAAAGGGCTTTTGAATTAGAAAACCTAAGTTTGAGTGAGACTCTGTTACTGGCTGTGGACCATTGATTAAAACTCTCTTACTCAATATGTCTTCAGCAACATAGAAATAACATCTGCCCTATGACATACTTGATATCCATAAATTTAAAAAGGATGAGAAATTGCTCTAAAAATTTCAAAGATTTTAACAATAGAACTCATTATGTAAAATAACATGTAAGATGTATAGACTTTAATAATTTTAACATTTTGCTAAATTTGCTTCATTTTTTCAGAATTATACATATAGCAGAGTATCCTGAATGTTAGAATATTTACACATATTCAAAGTTCATTTCCATAAATTTCCTTTTTTTTTTTATGAATGTTATTCAATAAATGTTTAGGGGATTGAGTACAATCATGTTGAATTTACTCTCATTTCTATGTTACTTTCATTTTACAGATGGGAATTTGTCTACCTAGTGCTGAATTTATTGGTAACTTTTATGTTTCTGTCATATTTTATATATTGTGAGTTTCATTTTACTGGCCTTTGAGGGAAAACTCTCTGTAGTTCTCTCTCCATCGGCTTTTCATGCTTTTGGGGTTTTGCAGTTGTTCCCGCCCAGCATCCCAAGGCTTCCCAGTTGAGAATTGAGTCTCATGTGTATGGCTCAGTTCCTACTCCACGTTGGCTCTGCTGCTATTACTAATGCAGTGGCCAGGCCTGCATTTGTGCCTCTGTCCTTTTTCAGCTTTTTTATCGTTATAACAAAAGGTCCTTTATCATGTCTTGCTTTTAACACAATAATACTCTCCATTTTTTTACCTTTTCTGTGGAGGTTTTTCCTCGTAATGCCATCTGAATCAAATTCTCAACTGTTCCTGCCTGCTTAGAAATCTACAGCCCATTTCGCCACAGCCTTACCAGCATTGTGGAAGACAGTTTGGCGATTCCTCAAGGATCTACAACCAGAAATACCATTGGACCCAGCGATCCTATTACCGGGTATATACCCAAAGGATTATAAATCATTCTACTATAAAGATACATTCACATGTATATTTATTGCAGCACTATTTGCAATAGCAAAGACTTGAAACCAACCTAAATGCCCATCAATGATAGACTGGATAAAGAACATGTGGCACATATACACCATGGAATACTATGCAGCCATATAAAAGAATGAGATCATGTCCTTTGCAGGAACATGGATGAAGCTGGAAGCCAACATCCTCAGCAAACTAACACAGGAACAGAAAACCCAGCACTGTATATTCTCATTCATAAGTGGGAGTTGAACAATGAGAACACATGGATACAGGGAGGGAAACATCACATACTGGGGCCTTTTGGGGAATGGGGGGTGGCAAGGGGTGGGAGAGGATTAAGACAAATACTTAATGCATGCGGGGCTTAAAACCTAGATGACAGGTTGATGGGGGCAGCAAACCACCATAGCACACGTATACCCATGTAACAAACCTGGACATTCTGTGCATGTATCCCAGAACTTAGTATAATAAAATTAAATAAAAAAAAAAGAAATCTAGAGCCCAGAGAGGGATAATGGCTTCAGTTCTGCTGTTTTGTTTTCTAGTTGTCGGGTATTTGATTTTATAAATGACTGGACCATTTTAAATGTGTCTTTTATTTATTGTATTTTCAGTGAAGAATTGCCTCAGAGTATAACTTTTCATGCCAACCTAATCAGAACTCTGGTGTGGAAGTGAAGAAGGAATCATGAAAAAAGTCCTCTTGATAGTACTTAAACAGACAAAATCAGATCGTTATGTTCATTATGAATGATCACATTAATGCCTGCGTGTGTGCCCTGCATGTACTGAAGCAGTGCATGCCCAGCCTCAGTGATGAGGAGGCTGAGCCCGTCCTTCCCTCTTCTTTCACTGTTTGCCACTTCATTGCTTTCCTCATCTGTTGGACCCTGGGGAAGTGAGCTTCTCTGCTCTTCACAGTGCCTTTATCTTGGCCATTTTTCAGTTGAATTTCCCCCCAGCTGGCTATGACGGAATGAGAGCAACCTTTTGCAACTTGATGAGTTGTTCTATATTCTGTCATCAAGAAGGCTGAAAAAAAGAGTGACAGCAAAGTTGACAATCTGTAGGCTTTTCCTAAAGATATGTTCACTTGCTGTATTCTTTGTCCATAAAACTTACTCTCACTAAGGTATACAGTG
>NW_016835004.1:0-752 GCF_001698545.2 Rhinopithecus bieti | reverse complement strand
TACAAAGGACATAAACTCATCCTTTTTTATGGCTGCATAGTATTCCATGGTGTATATGATGTGCCACATTTTCTTAATCCAGTCTATCATTGATGGACATTTGGGTTGGTTCCAAGTCTTTGCTATTGTGAATAGTGCTGCAATAAACATATGTGTGCATGTGTCTTTATAGTGCTTGATTTATAGTCTAAACAGATATGTGAATTTAATTAACTATAAGAAGAGTATGCCTAGGGTTACAAATGCATATTATATTTTAGGGGAATGTAAGAAAATACATGTTTTATTATTGGGAATATATAGTTCTTATTAGAAGTATTTTGTTATAGTGAATGATTTAGAAATATTTAAATTATGTTAAAATATACACTTTTAGATTTTAAGACAAATATTTTAGCATTAGGCCATAAGAGTAGACTTAAAATTGAAGAAAGAATGTACCAGAGTTGTCCAATGTTTAAAGGAAAGATATATTATCTCACTGAAGTGAAAAACTTACGTCTTTTTAGGCTGGGCATAGTGACACACACCTGTAATCCCAGCACTTTGGGAGGCCAAGATGGGTGGATCACTTGAGATCAGGAGTTCCAGACCAACCTGACCAATATGGTGAGGCCCCATCTCTACTAAAAATACAAAAATTAGCCAGGCATGGTGGCACAGGCTTGTAATCCCAGCTACTCAGGAGAGTAGGCACTGAGGCACAAGAATCACTTGAACCTGCGAGGCGGAGGTTGCAGTGAGCCGAGATC
>NW_016835003.1:0-1267 GCF_001698545.2 Rhinopithecus bieti | reverse complement strand
GGGCAGTTATGTGAGTGCTCTTGACTTATAACCTTTAAAACAAGGACCCACCCTGTTCCCAGGAGCTTTCCAGATACACCCAGGGCAGGTGGGAAGAGATGAAGTATCAGGATTCGAGCCCCGAGAGGAGATCCAGGGGGACCCCCTCCTCCATCTGACTGAGGAGTGGACTCCCCGTCTCCACCGCCCCAAGTTGTCACAGCTGCTCAGAAATCTCATATTCAACTCAAAAAAGGAGGTGAAACTCCTTTCAACGCCTGTATTTTAAGCAGCGGCTTCTCGGCTCCTGTGTACTGTTCAGGCACTCGCAGATCGTCCCTGCTCTTCCCTCCACCCTGCAGCGAGCTCCTGGCAGCTGGGCCGGACGCAGCTTCCTGTGAGCAGAGAATCAATCTGGGAGCCTGGTGGGTGATCTCCACCCAGACCAAGCATCAGACCCCGAGTCTAGTGGGACAGGCCACAGACCGGGGACTGCTGCCCACGCCTGTTCTGGGGACTCCAGACAATGCCAAGGGGAAGGAGAAATCATTCATTCAGCCATTCATTTGCTGACCCAGGCAATTATTCATTCAACAGATATTTATTGAGCCCTCCCTTTGAGGCAGGCACTGTATTATGCACTGAAATACAACTTTTATACAACAGACACTCTTCCATTCCCCCTTCATGGAGGTTCTGTTCAAGTGAGGAGACAGACGTTTGTTAAATGAAACATAAAATCTCAGTGACAATTAGAGCTCTGAGGGAGAAGGAAGGAGCAGGAAGAGGCAGAGGAAGAGGAACCAGGGCTGCCAGGTGACGTAGCCCAGGTAGCACACTGCTCAACGTTGCTGTAGGATTCACATCACAGTCATGTGCCAGGATCACACAGAGTCTGGGGCCCTCACTTTCCTCCCACCAGATGATGCCCAGGCTGGGAAGGCACTGAGACCGCAGCAGAGTGAGCCGGGGGGCAGTGAGAGGAGGGGAGGTGGGTGGGGCAGGGCTGGGGCACTGGAGGAGCAGGTTAGGTGGGGCCTGTCAGCCCAGGGGCACCCCAAGACTCAAACCCACAGCCGACCTCACTCTCCTAGGCCTCACTGCAGCTGTGGGAAGGGGAAGCATGGAGCCTTCCCTCAAGGTCAGCGCAGCGCCTGGCTTCAGCTCATGACAGTGACCATTCCCTGCTGCCACCATTGCAGTCACTGCCCTGGTGGGCAGCCTGGACCCCAGCTCCACTGCGCATGGATGGTGTGGTCTTGGGCAGTGCCGAGCTCAGCCTCACGGG
>NW_016835002.1:0-3730 GCF_001698545.2 Rhinopithecus bieti | reverse complement strand
GAGCGATAAAAGATTCCTTGAATAAAATTCCTTTTATGAAAACTAAAAGTCAAGTCAAAACAAAACAAAAGCCATTGATTTCAGTCAGTGTTTTTTATATGTCTTTAACACCTGCTACTAGAGCCCTGTAATTACAGACTAAGCAGACATGTCAGTTAAAGATCATTCCAGATCAGCTCTCTAGGCCCTCTTTTATTATAAAATGTGTAATATTTTTAGAGTTGTATAATGAAGCAAATAAAATAATACTTCATAATTTCACTATATAAGAATAAGAACCTTTCTTAAAAGTAACAATGAAATTAGTAAAATATGTACATCGTTAGAAAATGCAAACATTTTACAGTAAAGTACAAAGTAGAGAAACGTCCCATCCATTTCCATCCTTGTTTTCCAACAGTAACACTGTAAGCAATTTTGATGAACATACAGCATGAGAATTACAGTTATCAATACTGAATTGTGCGCTTAAAAAAGAAACACTATACAAATACAGTTAATTCATGTATGAATGTGCTTATAGGGACAAAAATTTATCTTTTTTTAAAAAAAGCAAAGAGCACATTTTAAGATTTAATAATGTATCTGGGAAATCTTTCCATTCATAAACCATTTTAATTGTTTTACCTTGAAAGTGTATCTATTAGATCTAGTCACCAATAATTTGTTTTCTCATTCTTTTTCTTTCTCCTAGAAATCTCCTACCAATTCTCACGTTTATTTTTCAAGATAAGATTTTGATATTATTTTGTCAAGTCTATATTTGTCTCACACTTAAAATAGGTATATGTGTCTGTATGTAATATTTCTATACTATGTGATATATAGATATGTATATGTGATATATAGATATGTATATGGATATATATATCTATATATCACAAAAATATGTAAACTTGGGTTGCATTTAATTTACATTTAAAATATTGATGCTTCCAATGTCATTGGTGAGTGCTATTTTGTTTTTTCTGGTCTAAGCTTGGGACACATTATGCGTTTTTTTTATTTCACTGCAAAACCTTTTAGGACAATGCTGAATAGAACTACTCATGAACATCTTCAACTTGGTTGCAAACTTAAGGAGAAAGAGTTTAGTATTTCCACAATGAATGTGATATTCGCTAAAGGTTTTGGGTAGATATACTTTATTAGATTGAAGAAGCTCCCTTCTGTTTCTAGTTCTCTCATTTTTAAATATGAATCTCTATTGAGATAGCCATATGGTGTTTTCTTCATTCTGTTGATGTAGGGATCTACATTTATTGATTTTGAATGTTAAACTGATCTTTCAAAGTTTCCTCATATAAATCAAACTGAGCATGATGTATTATCCATTAAATATAGTATTGAATCTGATTTATTGTAATGTTGTGTAGGATTTTTGCCTGTGTATGTAAGAAATATTAGCCTGCAATTTTTCTTTTAATGTCCTTTTCTGATTTTACTATCAAGGTCATGCAAAACTCAAAAATGAATGGGGCCATCTTATATCTTATCTTATTTTCTGGAAGAGTTTTTATAACATTTCTGTCATTTTTTCTTTAAATATTTGAAAAAAAATTAGCCAGTGAAGCCATCTATTTCAGAAATTTGTGAAAGAGTTGTTAATTTCACATTCATTTTCTTTAATAGTATAGGAACATTGATTTGTTATTTCTTCTTTTTTCAGTTTTGAGCTGTGTTTTTCAAGTGATTTGTCCATTTCTTCTGTGTCACAAAACTTATTGTCATAAAGTTGCAGATAATTATGGTAGATTGCATTGTGTTCCCAATTCTTTCTATACATATGCTTGTCTTGGCCACCTGAGCACAGCCTAATTAGTTGAGATCCAGCGAACCCACAGACATGTGAAAGAAAATAAAGAAATATTAGTTTAAGCCACTGAGTTTTGAGATGGTTTATTTTATAACAGTCAACCAATGAACCAAAAAAATTGTAATTAGCTTGCAGTGTATGTGATATGGTTAATTTGTGACTTCTCTTTTCTTGATAAGTCTTGCTAGAGATTTAACAAATTTATTAATCTTTAAAACATTTCTTTTGCTATTGTATGCTTGCTTTGTCTTTAATTTTTGCTTATATTTATTATCACTTTCCATTTACTTTCTATGTATTTGATTTGCCACTTTTCCTAATTCAAATATTAATTATATTCATTCTCTCACATAATCCTTATTATACATCTATTAGACATTTTCATTTTGTCCCAGATGTGTCTATATGCTTTTTTCTTAACATTTCAACTTTTTATATGTAGTAGGGGTACATGTGCAGGTTTGTTACATGGGTATATTACACTGATGTAGTGAGCATAGTACCCAGTAGATAGTTTTTCAACCAATTTCTCCTCCATTCCCCCTACTTCTAGTAGTCCACAGTGTCTATTGTTGCCATGTTTATGTCCATGTGAGCTCAATATTAAACTCCCACTTATAGGTGAGAACATGCATAGTATTTGGTTTTCTGTTCCTGTGTTAGTTCGCTTAGGATTGTAGCCTCCAGCTCCATCCATGTTGCTTCAGAGGACATTTTTTCATTATTTTATATGACTATGTAATATTCCATGGTGTATATGTATCATGTTTCCTTGATCTAATCCAGCATGCATCCTTTCTGCAGACTTGTCCTCAAGTTCACTAGTCCTTTCCATACTCTTTATGATTCTTCGTTATCTAACACATTAACCATCTAACACATTCTTAATTTTAGTCTTGTTTTTATCAGTTCTCAAATTTCGATTTGAAATTTTTGATGGATTCTGAGTCTCTCCTGCAATTCTTCATCTTTTCTTCCATTTTCTTGACAGGTTAATCCAAATTATTTTAAATATACTATCTGAAAATTTCAATATATAAACCATATATGGATCTGTTTCCACCTACTTCTGTTTTGTCTCCAGTTTGTTGCTCTGTATTTTGGCATATTTCATATTTTTTTAGATGCTGAAAACAACAAGTAAAATTTATAGTGATTCCTTCAAAAATTCTTCATTTTCTGTTGAATGGTAAATATAAGTTTAGTAAATCAACTTGATCCTGTGAAAGGTTAGTTTTAGGTGTGGGTAGGAATAGGTTGTTTTAGTTTTTACTTTTTCTTAGGGTGTGGCCCTTCTGAGGGCTCAAGAGAAAATTTGAATTGTTTACCAAGCAGAATATTGGATATATCTGGGGGGGCAGAATAATGGCCCCCAAATATACCTATGCCCTAAGGAGCTATGAATACTTTAGGTTACACTGCAAAAGAAAATTAAGTTTGCAGATGATTGATGAGTTGAGAGAAGAAGGCTTCAGTCGATCAAACTTCTCAGAGCTAAAGGAGGAACTATGTAACCAGTGCAAAGAAACTAAAAACCTTGAAAAAAGATTTGAGGAATGGCTAACTAGAATAACCGATGTAGAAAAGTCCTTAAAAGAATTGATAGAGTTGAAAACCATAACACGAGAACTATGTGACAAATGCACAAGCTTCAGTAACCAACTCGATCAACTGGAAGAAAGAGTATCAGAGATTGAAGATCAAATGAATGAAATGAAGCGAGAAGAGAAGTGTAGAGAAAAAAGCATAAAAAGAAATGAACAAAGCCTCCAAGAAATATGAGATTATGTGAAAAGACCAAATCTATGTCCGATTGGTGTACCTGAAAGTGACGGCGAAAATGGAACCTAGTTGGAAAACACTTTGCAGGATATCATCCAGGAGAACTTCCCCAAGCTAGTAAGGCAGGCCAAC
>NW_016835001.1:0-760 GCF_001698545.2 Rhinopithecus bieti | reverse complement strand
CGATGAAACCCCATCTCTACTAAAAGCACAAAATATTAGCTAGGCGTGGTGGCGGACACCTGTACTCCCAGCTACTTAGGAGGCTGAGGCAGGAGAATGGTGTGAACCCAGGAGGCAGAGCTTGCAGTGAGCTGAGACCATGCCACTGCACTCCAGCCTGGGTGACAGAGCGAGACTCCGTCTCAAAAAAAAAAAAAAAAAAGGGTATTTAATTTTTAATCAAAATCTGATACTTGACCAACAACAATAGTATACTAAGTGATATGGTTTTTTGTTTTGTTTGAGAGAAGGTCTTCCTCTGTTGCCCAGGCTGGAGTGCCATGGTGCAATTCTAACTTACTACATCCTCAAATTATTGGCATCAGCTGATCAACCTCCCGAGCAGCTAGAATCACAGGTGTGCACCGCCACATCCAGCATTTTTTTTTTTTTTTTTGGTACACTTGGAGGTCTCGCTATGTTGCTGGTCTTAAACTCCTGACCTCAGTGGATCCTACTGCCTCAGCCTCCCTAAGTGCTGGGATTACAGGTGTGAGCCACCACACCAGGCCTAAGTGGCGTATTCTAAAATTTTTTGGAATCCAACCACTTTGAAAATGTATGGAGAGCTATAAATCGTCTCCCCATAAACACATGGATGCATATACACAAAATTGTTGCACAGGATTTTGGGGACGTCATAAATTTCTGAGAGCTGGGTTAAGAACCTTAGGATTACAGATTCTGATTTCTTTCATTTTTCTTTTCTTTTTTTTTTTTT
>NW_016835000.1:0-548 GCF_001698545.2 Rhinopithecus bieti | reverse complement strand
GTACAAATTTACATAATATCTTTTTTTTTTTTTTTTTTTTTTTTTTTTTGGTTTCTAGTGGAAGGCTTTTATTTGGTTCTGTGAATAGTCATTTTGTTTCCTATGTATTTCTAGCAAGTTGTTATTCACTCCATTCATCTAGAATTCCTAGGCTGCCTTTGTCGGGCCTGCAGGAATTAATGGAGCATACCAGCTTTTTATTTTTTATATTTATTTTTTGAGACAGGCATCACTCTGTCGCCCAGGCTGGAGTGCAATGGCGCAATCTCAGCTCACTGCATCCTCCGCCTCAGAGGTTCAAGTGATTCTCCTGCCTCAGCCTCTGGAATAGCTGGGACTATAGGTGCCCGCCACCACACCCGGATAACTTTTTGTATTTTTAGTAGAGATGGGGTTTGATCATGTTGGCCAGGCTTGCCTTGAATCCTGACCTACGGTGATCCATCCTCCTTGGCCTCCCAAAGTGCTGGGATTACAGGCGTGATCCACCCCATCCAGTGAGTATACTTTGTTTTTTTTGTTTGTTTGTTTGTTTGTTTTTGAGACAG
>NW_016834999.1:0-444 GCF_001698545.2 Rhinopithecus bieti | reverse complement strand
TGTTAAGTGCATCATGTTGAATACAATTTTGTTTGGTGATCAGGCAGCCCTGGGTTCAAATCCTGCCTCTATTGCTACCAATTAAGCCACTTAACTCCATCTGAGCCTCAGGTTGCCCATCTGTGTAATAAGCAGTAATAGCAGCTCTCCTGCAGGACTATGGTGAAAATTACAGCTCAGGCAACGATCATGATACTTCTTGGCACAGAGGTGTTCACTACCTAGGCAGTGTTATTATTATGTCTAAAGTCACAAAGGGAGTTTTTGAGAAAGATGGAATGAAAACTTGTTTCTCTCAATTCTGAGCTTATTAGGTCACACTGTTTTGCTTGAATAAAGCAGCCCTGGAGTCTCTCAGGGGAGGGTGTTTGTAACATCTGCTCAGTCACGGTTTCATTTACCATATACCCAGAGACTAGCCCTGTACAAGTTGTGGGGAGATAC
>NW_016834998.1:0-541 GCF_001698545.2 Rhinopithecus bieti | reverse complement strand
TAGGTATAAAATATACCTATTATATCTATTATGTCTATATTTCATACCGATATCGATTATAACCATTATGTCTATATTTTATACCTATATCTATTATGTCGATATTTTATACCTATATCTATTATAATTATTATGTCTATATTTTATACCTATATCCTATTATATCTATTATGTCTATATTTCATACCTATATCTATTATATCCATTATGTCTATATTTTATACCTATATCTATTATGTCTATATTTTATACCTATATCTATTATATCTATTATGTCTATATTTTATACCTATATCTATTATATCTATATTTTATACCTATATCTATTATATCTATATTTTATACCTATATCTATTATATCTATTATGTCTATATTTTATACCTATATCTATTATATCTATTTGTCTATATTCCTATATCTATTATGTCTATATTTTATACCTATATCTATTATATCTATTATGTCTATATTTTATACCTATATCTGTTACGTCTATATTTATACTTATATCTATTATGTCTATATTTTATACCTATATCT
>NW_016834997.1:0-548 GCF_001698545.2 Rhinopithecus bieti | reverse complement strand
ACAGACTTATAACTTAGATTTCAGGAAGCAGTTTGCTAACACTCTGTTCGTGGCATCCGGAAAGTGATATTAGGGAGCCCATACGGGCCCATGGTGAAAAAGGAAATATCCTCACATAATAACTAGATAGAATCATTCTGAGAGATTGCTTTCTGATGTGTGACTTCATCACACAGAGTTCCAACCTTCCCTTCTTGGAACAGTTTGCTAACACTGTTGTCGTGGATTCTGCAAAGGTATATTTGGGAGCTCATTGAGGGCTATGGTGAAAAAGGAAATATCCTCACATAATAACTAAAGAGAAGCTTTCTGAGAAACTTCCTTGCAATGTTTGAATGCAACTCACAGAGATACTCGTTTCTCTTCAGTGATCAGTTTGTTAACACAGTTTTCTGGAAATCTGCAATTAGATACTTCACAGCGCAATGAACCTTACGGTGACAAAGGAAATATCCACACGTGAAAATTAGAAAGAATCTTTCTTGGAAACTTCCTGTTGATGTGTGAATACATCTCACAGAGTTACACTTATGTATCGTGTAGCAGTC
>NW_016834996.1:0-4673 GCF_001698545.2 Rhinopithecus bieti | reverse complement strand
CCATGTTAGCCAGGGTGCTCTCTATCTCCTGACCTTGTGATCTCAGGCTCCCAAAGTGCTGGGATTCCAGGCATGAGCCACAGTGCCCAGCTGAGAATATTAATTTTATATAATACCAATGTGCAATGCAGATCATTGAATAAGAAATCTTTGCTATAATTTGATAACTTGATTATTTAAAATTGTCAACTGTCTGTGTCTCTGACCTGTAAAAATTTAAATATCTGAACTTTTTTATAGCTTTATGTAATAACTGTAAGCCAAATTTGAAAAGAAATCACAGAATATATTTTAAAATCCAGTTCCCATCTGGTGTCTCACAGCTTGAGTTTTCTTTCAAGGTGATTTTTAAAATTGTATGTCATGTAGAGATGTCAGTAAGCAATGATGCATAACCATGTGTGGACTAATTTATGCCACAAGCACTCATTTGAGAAAGGAAGAGAGAAATGAAACTTGGTTATGTTTACTTGTTACAGAATCACAGAATCAAGTACTGTATTGACAACAAATGTTCATAGAGTTCATAGAGTCAAAAAAAAAAAAACCTCTTTTAACCTTTAATGGGGATATAGTCACAAAACTTGTATACTAGAAATCTTTATTTTTAGAACTTTTAGAAATGTATAACATGGAAAAAATGAAAAAAAATTGCTAAATCAGCTACAAAATTCAGAAATGTTGGTTTTCTCATGATCCTTTTTAATCGCTGTTTTTCTTCATTATTTAACTCACACACCAACACGTATATATGTATACACATATACGTGTGTATGTGGACACAATTATACATTCATTGAATCATTTCATTATCTTTATTTTCAGAAATAAATATAAGAATCATCACAGAAGCAACATGGTAGATTAGGAAGCCCTGCACCTTCCTTCCCCATCCGTCCCCCTACAAATGTATTGATTCAGCAACAATCACTGACAAATTCCCTTTGCCAAAAATCAGGAAGTAATAAAAAGAGTCAGGTCTGGTGGTCAAGGAACAACCCACTTCAACCCTGTAAAGCTGCACTAACTGAATGCCCACTAAGTCCTGGGCGCTGGGTATAATAACCTGAACTACCACTCCACACTCTCAATCTAGCTGTGATAAAGATTTTTACCTAACCTAAAAATGGGAAATAAGCAAGGCAAATGCCCTGACTATTGGCAAACTCCTGGTCAGATAAATCTTTTCTTTCTACAACAGAGTTAGAAAAAATAAAACCCTAATAATTCACTGTTGAACTGAAAGGCATGGAAAATAGTTTCCTATTGTTTCAAAGAAAGTCTTAACTGGGAAAAGGTTCTTTGCTAAAAACAGGACAACTGTTCAAAATCTCTTTGACATTCTTAACATGGAGGCAATACTCATATTCATGAAAGATAATCAAGGGCACAAGAAAAGGGGAGCTGATATTTAAGTATTAATGTGTATGACACATATACCAAAGAAAAAATGGGTTGACAAAATTAAACCCTAACTACGGAACTCACCTTTTAGTGAAGCGTATTACTGGCATAGAAAAAAAAGTTAAGGGATTCTTCTCAAAATTCAAAATGCAGTAATGGAAATATGCAAAGGATGAGAAAGTAAAAGATATGGGGATATGGGGGACATAAGAGAAATTTAAAATTAAACAATTTTGTCTAAAAATAAGAGATCAGAAAATAACAGTAGAGAAGCAAAAGTAAAATTTCTAAAATATCCAAATGTATAGACCTGAATCTGTGTATTGCTCTAGGGGAAAAAAAAACTGATGAGAAAAAAAAGCAGGATGGCCTTCTTTTATCTGTAACTTTATAAATCAATATGAGAAGAAATGTGGTGCATACCAGTTGTTAATAACCCAGAAATGCTCCAGTTAAATTTAACCATCCAATGAAAACTATTTCATTTATTTTCACATAATTAGCATGACTTGTATTTCTGGGTATTAAGGAGTTGTTTGTAGCTTACCAATGACCCTTTTGAGAATAACTCAGATGGAAAATACACAAATGTATGTTTTTATTGACTGTGGAGAGCTGAAGAATCAACCTGAAGTAGAGGAAACAAGAGAACTGTGAAGAGATGACATGACAGGTTATTGCCTTCTTCCCTCTGGGCACTTTCTGACTCTGGTCCCTAGGCAAGAGTTCAAGAATCTGGGTTTTGCCTGAGAAAAGCTTACTTTTAAGAAGTAGAAAAGAAATAGAGACTTCAGTTCATTCAGAAGGCTAAACAGATTTGAGAAACAACAACAAAAAGGAATAAAAAGAGAACCCTCCAGTGAATGTCCCGCATTCAGGAAAAGCAAATTGAACAACTATCTACACAAAAAAAACACCTTCATTAAGAACTAAAAATTAGGTGGGCAATCACAGTACTTGGTTTTAATATCATGTCAAGAAAAGAGGCACTGAAGATGGTACAAAAGACAGTCTTGGATTGCAGAGACTATTCCCACCCCATCCCCCAGAAGCAACTTCGTGGTGCAAAAAGAGAATCTGTATGCTTGGGGGAAAGAGAGCACAGTGATTGTTGGACTTTGCTTTGGAACTCAGTGATCCCCTGTTACAGCAGAAAGCAACTCAGGGAGGAATTCAGCTGTCACCCTTGGAGGGAGCATTTAGACCACTCCTAGTCAGAGGGGGACGTGTCCATCCCAGCAGTGGAAACCTGAGTTCCAGTAAGCTCCACCACCATAGGATAAAGCACGCTGGGGTCATACACTTGAAAGGTCACAGGCTTGCAATTCCTGGGCAAATCCTGGTGCTGTACTGGTCTTAGAGCCAATGGACTTGTAGTGCACAAGACCTAGTGAAACACCAGCTAGGACAGTCATGGGAGTGCTGGCATCACCCTTCTCCAACTCCAAGCAGCACAGTTCACAGCTAGGGGAGAGATTTCTTCCTTCTGCTTGAGAAGAGGAGAGGGGAGAATAAATAGGGTTTTGTCTTGAAACTTGAATACCAGCTCAGCCACAGTAGAATAGGGCACCAGACAGAATTCTGTGGCCCACATTCCATGCCCTAGTTAGCGTGACAATTCTAGACACACCCTAGGCCAAAAGGGAACCTGTTGCCCTGAAGGGAAAGACCTACTCCTAGCAGGATTCTTTACATGCTGACTCAAGATGCTGACTCAAGAATCTATGGACCTTGAATATACACTAGCAGTACCCAGGCAGCACCCACTGTGGGTCTTGGGTAAGACCCAGGCCCATGGTGGCATCAGGTGTGACTCAGCTCATCCTCAGCTGTGGTGACCATGAAGAGAGTATCCTTCTGCTTAAGGAAAGGAGAAAGAAGAGTAAAGGTGGCTTTGTCTTGCAGCTTAGGCACCAGCTTGGCCACAGTGAAGTAGAGCACCTAGCAGTATCCTGGGGTCCCTGATGCTGTGCCTTGGCTCCTGAATGGCATTTCTGGACATGCTCTGAGCCAGAGGGGAGCTCACTGCCCTAATGAGGGATACCCAGGCCTGGCAGCATTTACCACAAGCTGACAGAAGAGCCTTTTAGCCTTGAGTGAATATTAGTGATAGCCGGACAGTACTTGCCGTGGGCCTGGGTCCGTGGTGCCCATGGGGAAAGACTAATTCTGCATGAGGAAAGAAGAAAGGAGAGGGAAGAGTGGGAAGAATTTTATCTACAGGCTTAGGTGCCTCAACTCCCTTTGAATACTCAGAAAGCCTTCCCAAGAAGGATAGGTACAAACAAGCCCAGACTGAGAAAACTACAATAAATACCTAACTCTTCAATACCTAAACATCAAAGAACACCTCCAAGCATCAAGGAAAATATCACCTCACCCAACACACTAAGTAAGGTACCAGAGATCAATCCCAGAGTGACAGATACATGTGATTATTCAGACAGAGAATTCAAAATAGTCATTTTGAGGGAGCTCAACAAATTTTAAAGATAGCACAGAGAAGGAATTCAGGATCCTATCAGACAAATTTAACAAAGAGATTAAAATAATTTTTAAAAAGCAGAAACTGTCGAGCTCAAAAATACAACTAGTATACCGAAGATTGGATCAGAGTCTCCTAACAGCAGAACTGATTAAGCAGAAAAAAGAATGAGTGAGCTTGAAGACAAGATATTTGAAAACACAGTCAGAGAAGACAAAGGAAAAAAGAATGAAGCATGCCTCCAAGAAAATAGCATGTCTCAAAGATCAGTGATCTTTGACAAACCTGACTAAAACAAGAAATGGGGAAAGGATTCCCTATTTAATAAATGATGCTGGGAAAACTGGCTAGCCATATGTAGAAAGCTGAAACTGGGTCCCTTCCTTACACCTTATACAAAATTAATTCAAGATGGATTAGAGACTTAAATGTTAGACCTAAAACCATAAAATCCTACAACAAAACCTAGGCAATACCATTCAGGACATAGGTATGGGCAAGGACTTCATGAGTAAAACATCAAAAGCAATGGCAACAAAAACCAAAATTGACAAATGGAATCTGATTAAACTAAAGAGCTTCTGTACAGCAAAAGAAACTACCATCAGAGTGAACAGGCAACCTACAGAATGGGAGAAAATTTTTACAATCTACCCATCTGACAAAGGGCTAATATCCAGAATCCACAAAGAACTTAAACGAATTTACAAGAAAAAAATCAAACAGTCCCATCAAAAAGTGGGCAAAGGATATAAACAGGCACTTCTCAAAAGAAGACATTTAT
>NW_016834995.1:0-548 GCF_001698545.2 Rhinopithecus bieti | reverse complement strand
CCAAAAGGGATTCAGGAATCCCCTTTGAGTAAAAAGCTATATTTCTGTGTGTGGAATGCAGACTTCACAAAGCAGCTCCTCAGAAAGCTACTCTCCAGTTTCTATCTGAAGACGTTTCCTTTCTCACCGTAAGCCTCAAAGCATTGCTGAATATCTTTTCTCAGACTAAGCAAAAACAGTGTTATGATACTGATCAATGAAAAGAGAAGCTTAACTGTGTGAGGGGAATTTGCGTGACAAAGAGCAGTTTCACAGAAAGCTTCCTTCTGGTTTCTCTCTGAGGTTATTTCTTTTCAGGATATTCTAAAGAGCGTTTCCAAATGTCCTGTCTCAGATTCCACAGTAACAGTGATTTCAAACTGCTCAATCCAAAGAATGATTTAACTCTATGAGATGAATACAAACATCACAAAAGAGTTGCGCAGAAGGCTTCTCTCCAATTTTCGATGAAAGACATTTCCTTTTTCGACACAGACCTTCGGTTGCCACTTACTATCCCTTTGCAGAACCCTCAAAGATGGACTTTCAACCTGGGAAATATAGAGTAA
>NW_016834994.1:0-2100 GCF_001698545.2 Rhinopithecus bieti | reverse complement strand
CAAGAAAGGGTGGTGTAACACTGTAAAATGAATTCACACATCACAAAGCAGTTTCCCAGAAAGCTTATTTCCACTTTTTCTCGGAGGATATTTCCTTTGTCCTTATACTCTTCAAACCCATCTGAAATTTCACTTACCAGAACCCACGGAAACAGTCCTAGGAAACAGCTCCAACAAATAGTGGTGAATTCTGAGACATGAAGTCACACATCAGACAGCAATTTCTCAGAAAGCTCTTTCAGTTTTTGATCTGAGGATATTTGCTTTGTCACTGTCAGCTGCAGAGCGATAAGACGTATTCCACTGCAGATTTTCAGCAAACTGTATTAGCAAACTGATCACTGAAGAGAAACGTGTAACATTGTGAGTTGCATTCACACATCGCAATGCAGTTTCTCAGAAGGCTTCTTTCTGGCTTTAATCTGAGGATATTTCCTTTTTCACCATAGCCCTCAATGAGCTCCAAATATCACTTTGCAGAATCCACGACAACAGTGTTAGCAAACTGTTCCAAGAAGGGAAGGGTGGAACTCTGTGTGATGAAGTCACACATCACAAAGCAATCTCTCAGCAAGTTTCCCTCTAGTTATTATCTGAGGATATTTCCTTTTTCTCCATGGGCCCCAATGGGCTCCCAAATATCACTTTGCAGATTCCACGAAAAGACTAATAGCAAACTGCTTCCTGAGGTCTAAGTTGTAACTCTGTGAGATGAATTCACAGAACCCAAAGAACTTTCTCATAAAGCTTCTTTTGCATGTTGAACTGATGATATTTCCTTTATCAGCATAGGCCTCAAGGCGACCCAAAGTAGCCCTTCTCGAGTTCCTCAAAGAGAGTGTTAATGGACTGCTCCACGAAACTTAAGTGTAACTCTGTGAGATGAATTCACACATCACCAAGAAGTTTCTAAGAGAGCTTCTTTCTAGTTTTCCTCTGAGGATATTTCCTTTGTCATCGTCAGCTTCATTGCGCTAAGTACTATCCCATTGCAGATTTCCAGAGAAATGTGTTGGCACACTGAGCACTGAAGAGAAACGTGTAACACTGGGAATTGCATTCACACATCGCAATGCAGATTCTCAGAAGGCTTCTTTCCAGTTTTGATCGGAGGATATTTCCTTTTTCACCATAGGCCTCAGTGAGTTCCCAAGTATCATTTTGCAGAATCCATGACAACAGTGTTAGCAATCTGTTCCAAGAAGGTAAGGGTGGCACATTGTGTGATGAAGTCACACATCAGAAAGTAATCTCTCAGAAAGTTTCTCTGTAATTATTATCTGAGCATATTTCCTTTCTCACCATATGTCCCAATGGGCTCCCAAATATCACTTTGGGGATTCCACGAAAAGAGGGTTAGCAAACTGCTTGCTGAGGACTAAGTTGTAACTCTGTGAGATGGATTCACAAATCACAAAGAAGTTACCCAGAAAGCTTTTTACACGTTTTAAACTGATGATATTTCCTTTATCAGCGTAGGCCTCAATGCGATCCAAAGTAGCCTTTCTCAGGTTCCTCAAAGACAGTGTCATTGGACTGCTCCATGAAACATAAGTGTAGCTCTGTGAGATGAATTCACACATCACTGAGAGGTTTCTAAGAAAATTTCTTTCTAGTTTTCATCTGAGGATATTTCCTTTGTCACCGTAAGCTCCATTGCGCTATGAACGATCCCATTGCAGATTTCAAGAAAACTGTGTTAGCAAACTGATCACTGAAGAGAAACGTGTAACTCTGTGAATTGCATTCACACATTGCAATGCAGTTTCTCAAAAGGCTTCTTTCCAGTTTTCTCTGAGGATATTTCCTTTTTCACCATGGACCTCAAGGAGCTCCCAAATATCACTTTGCAGATTCCACGACAGCAGTGTTAGAAAACAGTTCCAAGAAGGGAAGGGTGGAACTTTGTGTGATGAAGTCACACATCATAAAGCAATCTCTCAGAAAGCTTCTCCACAGTTATTATCTGAGGATATTTCGTTTTTCACCATGGGCCCCATTGGGCACAAAATATCACTTTGGGGATTCCACGAAAAGAGTGTTAGCAACTGCTTCCTGAGGACTAAGTTGTAACACTGTGAGATGAATTCACAGATCAAA
>NW_016834993.1:0-549 GCF_001698545.2 Rhinopithecus bieti | reverse complement strand
GTTGAAAACGTGAAAGAAGCTTTCTGAGAAACTGCTTTGTGATCTGTGAATTCATCTCACAGAGTTACAACTTACTCTTCATGAAGCAGTTTGCTAACACTCTTTTCGTAGAAACTGTAAAGTGATATTTGGGAGCCAATTGAGGCCCATTGTGAAAAAGGAAATATCCTCAGAGAATAACTAGAGAGAGGCTTTCTGAGAGATTGCTTTCTGCTGTGTGACTTCATCAAACAGAGTTCCACCCTTCCCTTCCTGGAACAGTTTGCTAACACTGTTGTGTATTCTGCAAAGTGGTATTTTGGAGTTCATTGAGGGCTATGGTGAAAAGGGAAATATCTTCAGATAAAAACAGGAAAGAAGCCTTCTGGGAAAATGCACTTCGATGTATGAATGCTACTCACAGAGTTACACGTTTCTCTTCAGTGATCAGTGTACTAACACAGTTTTCTTGAAATCTGCAATGGGATACTTCTTAGCGCAATGAAGCTTATGGTGATAAAGGAAATATCCTCAGATTGAAACTAGAAAGAAGCTTTCTTAGAAACTTCT
>NW_016834992.1:0-1312 GCF_001698545.2 Rhinopithecus bieti | reverse complement strand
CTACTTGAGGATGGAGAGTGGGAGGAGGGACAGAATCAAAAAACTATCTATCGGGTACTATGCTTATCACCTAGGTGATAAAATAATCATACACCAAACTCCTGTGAGCGTGCAGTTTACTTACATAACAAACCTGTACATGTACCTCTGAACCTAAAATAAAAGTTAAAAAAACCAAAGTTTTCTGTGAAACATAAAAAGGTTTTAAACAAATAGAAAAACATCAAATGTTTTTTCACGGGAAGAATCAATATTATCTTTTCATTCTTTATAAATTGATAACAATATTTAATGTATAAAAATAAATTAAAGTACAATAGCAAAGATGTAGGCTCAACCTAATTGTCCATCAACAGATGATGTAGTATATACTACATTTTCTTTATCACACACACATGCGTACACATAAATCAACTCAAGATGGATCAAATACCTTTAAACCTAATTGATAAAAATCTGGATTTAAAATTTTGAAGAACTTTTTTCATTGTTTTTTATATCTTCTAATGTTGCTTGTGGAAACACTAATACTCTGATTCTCTTCCTTTGTGGGTTAACTATTTATGTTTTTAGGATACTCCTATAAATTTCTCTTTTTTCCTAGTCTTCTGATTTTATCAGGAATTGATGAGATACAGTTTTATAAATAATCTTATAACATCCTTGATGAGCTCTTCAATCCAAAGATTATTTATTTCTTGCATGCTGCATACACACTTGGAATTGTTCTTTTATTTTTAAAATTTTATTTATCATTTTCTTTTCTCTATAGTCTCTGTAAAGGTCTCCTTCTGGAATATCTCATAGATGTCTTTTCTAACCTTGTGTCTGTTCTCAAATAATCTTTTCTTTAATTTTCAATAACTTTTTATTTGTACCATAAATTCTGAGAAATTTCTTTTGTTTTTCTCACCACAAACTTGGCTATAATGTAATGTTCAGTTGACTATTTAGTTGGTACATTAAATTTATCAGTTCAGAGAGTATTTTTTAAATATCAGGTATTATTTCTTCTCAAATCTTCCTTCAGGTAATCATTCTGTATTTTTTTCTTATTCATAGTAGTATTTTCTTGCATTCTAGATGAAAAATTCTATCAAATCTCTATAAATGCATTAATTAGAAAAATTTAAAGGGTCTCTATTGTTTCCTTACTCATTAATTTTTTCCCCCTGAGTTTAATTGTTCTATATGCTCTATGGGCTTTGATTTTAATTGTGATCATTGTTTTGTTTTCAGGCTTCTTGCCTTAAAACATTCTTTGAATCTTAAGGAGGTCTCAAAACAGGAGGAAGAAATGGGCTTACCTCCT
>NW_016834991.1:0-3214 GCF_001698545.2 Rhinopithecus bieti | reverse complement strand
AGTAAAAGCCCTTGTAATAACCTTAAATATTCTGAGGCCAAAAACTGGAATTGCCCATAATGAAAGCTTAAGAAGGTTCCCCTTAATGATTCCCGGGCTTTACCCGCTCCTAGGTGGTTCCCCTTCTTGTTCCCCACGACTCACCCTGTGCACACTGCTCGCTACGCCACTTCTTGGGGCCCGTGCCGGGGGTAGTGGAGAATGAACAGACACAAGAGACAAAACAAACAGAGAACATGGCGGCCGCACTTAGAGCCTCTGCCTCACTTTATTTATACTCCATAAATCCCACGTCAGCAAAAATAACACAGTGCAAAACAGACTTTCTGCACCCAGATATAACCTACTGCATTGTTCTTTGTTTCTAAGTATTTTCTTATTTTGTCTGCCTTCTTGGTGCCTACTAGAGTTCATTAAAAGTTCAACTAAGGATACTATCCTTGACTACTGGAGTTCATTAAAAGTGCATCTAGCTAGAGATACTGTCCTTGAGCCTTATCCATTCTTAGCATATTGTTTTCAATGGCCCCTGCACTGAGAGATTGCTTTCTGATGTGTGACTTCATCACACAGAGTTTCACACTTCCGTTCTATTAATAGTTTGCTAACACTGTTGTCGTGGAACTGCAAAGTGATATTTGGGAGCTCATTGAGGGCTATGGTGAAAAGGAAATATCCTCACATAAAACTGGAAACAAGCCTTCTGAGAAACTGCATTGCCATATGTGAATGCAACTCACAGAGTTACAGGTTTCTCTTCAGTGATCAGTTTGCTAACACACTTTTCTGGAAATCGGCAATTAGATACTTCTTGCACAATGAAGCTTTCGGTGAGAAAGGAAATATCCTCAGATGAAATCTAGAAAAACGCTTTCTGAGAAACTTCTTGGTGATATGTGAATTCATCTCACAGAGTTACAGTTATGCTCTGTTGAGCAGTCCATTAACACTGTCATTGAGGATCCTGAGAAGGGCTTCTTTGGGTCGTATTGAGGCCTATGGTGATAAAGTAAATATCGTCAGTTCAAAACGTGAAAGAAGCTTTCTGAGAAACCTCTTTCGGATCTATGAATTCATCTCACAGAGTTCCAACGTAGACCTCAGTAAGCAGTTTAATAACACTATTTTCGTGGAATCTTCAAAGTGATATTTGGGAGCCCATAGGGGCCAATGGTGAAAAAGGAAATATCCTCCGATAATAACTAGAGAGAAACTTTCTGAGAGATTGCTTTCTGATGTGTGACTTCATCACACAGAGTTCCACAATTCCCTTCTTGGAACAGTTTGCTAACACTGTTGTCGTGGATTCTGCAAAGTGATATTTGGGAACCCACAGCGGCCCATGGTGAAAAAGGAAATGTCCTCACATAATAACTAGAGAGAATAGAGAGAAGCTTTCTGGGAGATTGCTTTCTGATGTGTGACTTCATCCCACAGAGTTCCAACATTCCCTTCTTGGAACAGTTTGCTAACACTGTTTTCGTGGATTCTGCAAAGTGATATTTGGGAGCTCATTGAGGGCTATGGTGAAAAAGGAATTATCCTCAGATCAAAACTGGAAAGAAGCCTTCTGACAAACTTAATTGACATGTGTGAATGCAACTCACAGATTTACACGTTTCTCTTCAGTGATCAGTTTGCTAACAAAGTTTTCTGGAAATCTGCAATGTGATACTTATTAGCGCAATGCAGCTTACGATGACAAAGGAAATATCCTCAGATGAAAACAAGAAAGAAGCTTTCATAGAAACTTCTTGGTGATGTGTGAATTCATCTCACAGAGTTACACTTATGTTTCGTGGAGCAGTCCATTAACACTGTCTTTGAGGAACATGAGAAGGGCTTCCTTGGATCGTATTAAGGCCTACGCTGAAAAAGGAAATATCATCATTTCAAAACGTGAAAGAAACTTTCTGAGAAACTTCTTTCTGATCTGTGAATTCATCTCATATAGTTAGAACTTAGACCTCAGGAAACAGTTTGATAACACTCTTTTCGTGGAATCTGCAAAGTGATACTTGGGAGCACATAGGTGCCCGTGGTGAAAAAGGAAATATCCTCACATAATAACTAGAGGGAATCTTTCTGAGAGATTGCTTTCTGATGTGTGACTTCATGACACACTGTTCCACCCTTCCCTTCTTGGAACAGTTTGCTAACAGTGTTCTCGTGGATTGTGCAAAGTGATATTTCGGAGCTCATTGAGGGCTATGGTGAAAAAGGAAATATCTTCAGATAAACCTGGAAAGAATCTTTCTGGGAAATGCACTTCGACTTATGAATGCAACTCACAGATTTACACGATTCTCTTCAGTGATCAGTTTGCTAACACAGTTTTCTGCAAATCTGCAATGGGATACTTCTTAGCGCAATGAAGCTTACGGTGACAAAGGAAATATCCTCAGATGAAAACTGGAAAGAAGCTTTCTTAGAAACTTCTTGGTGATGTGTGAATTCATCTCACTGAGTTACACTTATGTTTTCTGGCACAGTCCACTAACACTGTGGTTGAGGAACCTGAGAAATTCTACTATGGATCACACTGAAGCCCACGCTGATAAAGGAAATATCATCAGATCAAAATGTGAAAGAAGCGTTCTGAGAAACTTCTTTCTGATCTGTGAATTCATCTCACAGGGTTACAGCTTAGGCCTTATGAAGCAGTTTGCTAAAATTCTTTTGGTGGAATCTGCAAACGGATGTTTGGTAGCCCTTTGGGGCCCATGGTGAAAAAGGAAATATTCTCAGATAATAACTAGAGAGAAGCTTTCTGAGAGATTGCTTTCTGATGTGTGACTTCCTCACACTGAATTCCACCCTTCCCTTCTTGGAACAGTTTGCTAACACTGTTGTCGTGGAATCTGCAAAGTGATATTTGGGAGCTGAATGAGGGATATGGTGAACAAAGAAATATCTTCAGATAACAACTGGAAAGAAGCCTTCTGAGGAACTGCATTGCCATGGGAGAATGCAACACACAGAGTTACGCGTTTCTCTTCAGTGATCAGTTTGCTAACAAAGTTTTCTGGAAATCTGCAAAGGGATACTTGTTAGTGCAATGAAGCTTACGGTGACAAAGGAAATATCCTCAGATGAAAACTAGAAAGAAGCTTTCTTAGAAACTTCTTGGTGATGTGTGAATTCATCTCACAGAGTTAAACTTATGTTTCGTGGAGGAGTCTACTAACACTGTCTTTGAGGAACCTGAGAAGGG
>NW_016834990.1:0-553 GCF_001698545.2 Rhinopithecus bieti | reverse complement strand
CTCTTTCTTTCGTTCCTTCTTACTTTCACGCTTTTCTTTTTCTTCCCTTGCTATCTTTCCTTTCTTTCTTTAGCTCTCTTTCTTTCTTTCTTTCCTTCTTTCTTTCTTTCTCCTGTCTCTCTGTCTTTTTCTTTCTCTCTCTTTATCTTTCTTTATTTCATTCTTTCCTTTCCTCTTACTTTTTTTCTTTCTCACTTTCTTTCTCTCTCTCTTTCTTTTCTTCCTTCTTACTTCCATTTTTTCTTTTTCTTCCCTTGCTATCTTTCCTTTCTCCCTTTATCTTTCATTCTTTTTCTTTCTTTCGTGTGTCTTTCCTTCTTTCTTTCTTTCTTCCTCTCTGTCTCTCTTTCTCTCTTTCCTTCCTCCTTTCCTTCTTTCTTTCTCTCTCCCTCTTTCTTTCTCACTCTTTCTCTCTCTCTTTCTTTCCTTCTTTCTTTCATTCTTTTCTTCCCTTCCTATCTTTCTTTTCTTTCTTTCTTCTTTCTTTCTTTCTCCTGTCTGTCTTTTTCTTTCTCTCTCTTTATCTTTCTTTATTTCATTCTTTCCTTTCCTC
>NW_016834989.1:0-1670 GCF_001698545.2 Rhinopithecus bieti | reverse complement strand
AGGTTGCGGTGAGCTGAGATCGTGCCATTGCACTCCAGCCTGGGCAACAGGAGCGAAACTCCGTCTCAAAAAAAAAAAAAAAGTTCTTAAAGAGAAAAGAGGAATCATAGACAATCTAATATAGATATAAGAAAATAAAAACCTAAAATGTTACTATATAAATACAGTTATAAAATAGGAAAACAGGATGCTACCCAGGTAGAAGATCAGAGGCTATAATTGACTGTGAAAACAATAAGACATTAACAACAAACTAACCTCCAGCTCATCAAACACAGTCAATTAAGCAAGTTATTTTTTATCTGAATCATGTGCTTAAATACCTCTGTTCTTTCATTTATTTGCCAAAATGTTGACTTAAAGATAAATGGAGGAAAAGTATGAAACAAAGGAAAAGAAAAGCAACTGAGGTATAAAAATAATGTGGAAAACTAAAGCCTTAAAAGCCGAATATGAGTTAAAAATTAACTCATATGCCTTTTAATTTTAAAACTGATCAGTATAGGTTTAAAGAAAATATGTATTCTCTCATGGTAATTACAGTCTATCAAACAGAGTTCATCTGATTTTCAAGTAGTCTATTATTTAGCATCCAGTCAGCTCCATGAATCCAACTGGAATAGAGGTTGTATATTGTTAAGAATATTATTTTATGTAGACTAGATTTTCATTCCATTTCTGTAATTGTATCACTTATATTTTATCTACTCATTATTACTGTTCCAGTATTTATATTCTATATTGGATGTATATTGGAAAAATTAATGGTGATTTGTTCATGTAGTTTTGAGAATGTTCAAAGTAAATAGGATAGATTGATACTTAAAAAGTTAGTTGTGTAATAACAGAGATATAATTTGAGGCATATATTCTAGCAATCAGTTCAAGTCAAGCAATGATTAATGAATTAATTATACAGATAATTCACGAGGAAATATTTTTATTTGAATTAATCAGATAGTTTTAAGTGCAGATTTCGTTGACTGTCTTTTAATATAGATACTGAATATGCATCCCCTCTTTATTCAAACAGATTTATTACCTACTATATGTAAGACACTGTACTGCATGTTCTTTGCAAAAGAAAAAGTAGAGTCACCCTATAGTGCTAATTGACCCTATTATAAATTTATGAACCCAGCTCTGGGTGGACCCTTTATACAGTTTGGCTCCTCGTCCCAAACCTTAATTCATACAGTTAGCCAATGTTAATTGAGCTCTTCTTATCTGCTGATCATCTAGCATCAAAGTAGTGATAATGTTTCAACTGAATCTTTAAAAATGACAGAGGTTTACAAAGTGGGAACAGTGGGGAAGGGCATCCCATGTACAAATAGCATTTGTATAAAAGCACAAAAATGTGTGAGCAATTTTTAGAGTATATAAAAGATGGATTACAAAAAGGATGAATTTGGAAGCACAGAGACAGGCTAGGAAGTGATTATAATAGTCTAGGCAACATATGATGGCATTCATTATTTCCACATATTTATTTACATTTTAGGCACGGAGGTAAGGGTATATGTTGAACTAAAGCTTTTTGGAAATAGAAAGTGCCTTGAACTACTACTAAACCAGCTTCTTTCTCAGCCAGGAAGTTAGTCTTTATGTCACAAAAAAAACCCCAGGGCCGGGCGCGGTGGCTCAAGCCTGTAATCCCAGCACTTTGG
>NW_016834988.1:0-1302 GCF_001698545.2 Rhinopithecus bieti | reverse complement strand
CAGTACAGCGGGTTATTTTCCTACATGTATATCCTTGAGGAATGATGAGATCTGCATGTTTTGCATGTCTATTCCCATGTCTAGTTTTCATTTGTTTGTAGTGTGAACCTTCAGTGTTCTGCTCCTTTCTAGCTCTATTGAAAAACAGGCTACCATATTGTTACTTGTAGTCACCCTCCTGTGGAGTAGATCACCAGCATTGGTTCCTGCCCTGGAAGTGCAACTTGGTACCCATTACCATTGCCCGCCCATGCCCTCTCCTCCCCACAGCCTCTGATAACCACCACTGTACCTTCATTTCACTTAGATAATTCTTTTTTAGCTTCCACTTGGGTGAGATGATGCAGTGTTTGTCTTTCTCTGCATGGCTGATTCCATTGGACATAATGTCTTCCAGGTCCATCCGTGTTGCCGCAAATAATGTTATGTCATCAGTTTTTGTTCATGGGGCGCATTTCATTGTGTCTGTATGCCGATGCTACTTCATCTCTTCGTCAGTTGATGGATGGGTAGGTTGATTGCATATCTTGGCTATTGTGAGTAGTGCTTCATTCAACCTGGGAAGGCAGCTATGGCTTCCATATAGTAATTTCACTGTCCCTAAGTATTTTATATTTTTAGTAGAGACACAGTTTCACCATGCATGCACATACACACTGTTGGAATTGCTAGATGACGGTAGCTAGCTTTGTGATTGTTTGGGAAGCTCCGAGAGGTTTTGTAGTGCCTATGGTAACAGTGATTTCTCCCAACAGTGTATAAGAGTATCTGTGTATGCAGCTCCCCCTGGGGTATTTGTTTGAAATAATTGGTTTCTTTTTTTTTGTTTGTTTGAATTAGAGTGAGTTTGTATCTGAGTGTGATTTTCATTTACAGTTTAGAGATGATTAGCAATGTTGAGAACCATCTCTTTTTTTTTTTTTACCTGTTAGTGAATTGCATATTGTCTCTTCAATAATGTCTGTTCAGGTTTGTTGCCCAGTTTTGGCTGGGTTACTTCGTTTTGGGTGTTTTGTTTCTCAGTGGGGTGTTAGTTTCTTCCAAATGTCAGATAACAACTGCTTTTAGATGCAGGATTTATTGTAATGTAATGTCCTTTCTGTTTGAAGAATGTCTTCTGAGTGTTGGTTGGTGCGTTGTTTTCTTTACTGTGCAGAATTTCTTCAGGTTTTTTGTGTCTTTATTTCTTGATTATTATTTTAGTTAGTGGTAATTTTTTATTTTTATTTTTCCTTTTTTGGGGGGAGTTTTGCTCTGTTGCCCAGGCTGGAGTGGGGTGGCGCAATCTTGGCTCACTGCAAC
>NW_016834987.1:0-1309 GCF_001698545.2 Rhinopithecus bieti | reverse complement strand
TTTTTTATGGTTCAATCTTAGGAGGTTTTATGTTTCCAGGAATTGATCCCTTTCTTCTAGGTTTTCTAGTTTGTGTGCATAGAGATGATTGAAATAGTCTTAGGGTTTCTTGTGTGTTTATGTAGGGTTATGGTAATGTTTGCTCCCCCAAGGATTTGTCTAATGATGTCAGTGGGGTGTTGAAGTCTCCCAGTATTATTGTGTGGGACAATAAGTCTCTTCATAAGTCTCTAAGGCTTGTTTTATAAATCTTGATGTATAAATATATATCTTGACATATATATACACACACACACATACACACAAATATGTATATATTTAGGATAGTTAAGTCTTCTTGTTGAATTTAACCCTTTGTCGTTATGTAATGCCCTTCTTTTCCTTTATGATTGTTGTTTGTTTAAAGTTTATTTTGTCTGAAATAAGAAGAGCAACTCCTACTCTTCTTTGTTTTTCATCTTGAGTGATCTTTCTCCATACTTTTACTTTGAGCCTGTGTGTGTCACTGCACGTGAAATGGTTCTCCTGAAGATGGTATATAGTTGGGTCTCACTTCTTTATCCAACTTGTCATTCTGTGCCTTTTAAGTGGGGCATTTGTATAATTTATGTTCAAGGCTAATATTGATATGTGAGGATCTGAGCCTGTCATCATGTTGTTATCTGGTTGTTATGTAGATTTGAGTGTATGGTTGCTTTATAGTGTCACTAGACTATGTACTTAAGTGTTTTTGAACTGGCAGATAACAGCCTTTTTATTTCCACGTTTATCACTCCCTTAAGGACATCTTATAAGACAGGTCTGGCGATAAATTCCCTTAGCATTTTCTTGTCTGAAAATTATTTTATTTCTTCTTCACTTATGAAGCTTAGTTTTGCTGTATATAAAATTCTTGGTTGAAATTTCTTTTAAGAATGCCAAAGATAGGCCCCTCATCTCTTCTGGCTCGTAAGATTTCTGCTGAAAGGTCTAGTGTTAGCCTGATGGGGTTCCCTTTGTATATGACCTGCCCCTTCTCTTCAGTTGCCTTTAGCATTTTTTCTTTCACACTGACCTTGGAGAACCTGAAGCCTACATGTCTTGGGGATGGTCCTCTTGTAGTATAGTATCTCACTGGGGTTCTCTGAATTTCTTGAATCTGGATGTAGACCTTTCTAGCAAGGTTAGGGAAATTTTCATAGATGATATCCTCAAATACATTTTCCAAGTTGCTTGCTCTCTTTCCCTAATTTTCTGGAATGCCATTGAATTGCAGGTTTGGTATCTTTATATAATTCCACATTTCTTCGAGGTTTTCTCTTTTTTTTTT
>NW_016834986.1:0-1666 GCF_001698545.2 Rhinopithecus bieti | reverse complement strand
GGGGCGTCTGCAAAGCCTCCTTGGTTTTCTTTTCTCAATATGCCTAAATATTTAAAATTATTTTAAAATTATATCAACAAGTCTTCTTATTTTAAAAAGTAAAATATATTCATATATATATAAGAATAACATTAATAACCTTCTTCCAGTCCCTTCCATCCTCACCCCATAAACAAGCAATAGTAACAGCTCGATGTCCCTTGGTCCATATCTTCCCTTATACTTGTACAGACCTATAAAAATTGGTATATCCAACTATAGTGTTTTATGATTGATTAAAAAAACCACACTTAAGCAATGTGATTTTTTCATCTCTCTGTCCCAGTAAGTGAGACTCTGGATCAATATTTTTAAGAACTACATCATATTCCAAGTTATTGATAAAACCACAGATTATTCAGTTTGCTTATTCCTGAGTTCTAATGACATTGAGTGTATTTTCATAATATTATAAAACACATGTTTCTCTGCTGCGCATTGTTTGTTCATATTCTTTATTCCTTATATTTAAATGTCTAAACCATCAGAACCTTATTTTTGTGAATGGCATGAGATAGTGGATTTAGTTGTGTTTTCTTCTAGATTGATGGCCAGTTTATATTTAAAAAATTAACCTTTTCCCACTGAATTGCAATAGTACCCTGCCTGTATTTCATGTTCATATAGATACTTACATTGATTTTGGGATCAATTTCTGATCCACAGAGACATTTTTATTCATCTTTTAATGTTGTTTTGATTATAGTGACTCTATAATGTAGGTTAATAATTTGGTTGGGCAATTCTCCCTTTTTCTATTTTTTATTTTCATAGTTTTCTTGCCTATTCATTTTTTTTCATTTGAACTTTACATTCGTTTGATGTACTTTTGTAAAATGGCTTGCTATGGTTTGAATGTTCGTGCCCTCCCCAAATTCCTGTGTTGAAATCCTATCCCCCAAGGTGACAGTATTAAAAGGTAGAGCTTTTGGGAAGTCGCTAGGTCGTGAGGGCAGAGCTCCCATAAACAGGATTAGTCCCCTTATAAAAGAGGCCCAAGGGAGCTTGCTTGTCCCTTCCCCCACTGAGGGCATAACAAGAAGGCACCGTAAATAAACAATGAAATGGGCTCTCACCAGACACTGACCTGCCTGTGCCTTGATCTTGGACTTCCCAGCCTTCAAAACTAGGAAAAATCAATTTATGTTGTTTAGTAGCTATCCAAGCTATAGTATTTTGTTACAGTGGCCAAAATGGACCAAGACGTAATTCGATGTGATTCTAATGGGGATTGCATCACATACATTAATTTTTCTAAAAATTAATATTAACACTATCCTTTCTGGAGTACTAGCATGTCACTCCACTTGCTTAGATCTTGTTTTCTGTCTTTAAAGATGACTTCATATACAAACATTCTTAGCCATTATTGTTGTTGTTTTTGTTTTCGTTTTCATTTTCTTTTTTATTTTTTCTGTATTTTAGTAAAGATGGGGTTTCACCATGTTGCCCAGGCTGATTTCGAACTCCTGAGCTCAGGCAATCCGCCCGCCTCGACCTCCCAAAGTGCTAGGATTACAGGTGTGAGCCACCGCACCCGGCCTATTGTTGGTTTTAATCATGATTTGTTTTTTTTTTTTCTTGAGACAGAGTCTCGCTCTGTCACCCAGGCTGGAGTGCAGTAGTG
>NW_016834985.1:0-2103 GCF_001698545.2 Rhinopithecus bieti | reverse complement strand
CATAAGATGTCTCTTAAATGGTTTTTAGCATTGATAGTCTGTGCCTGTATAGATTATAACATTGGCTATTGCAAAATAATGGTTTTCTTTTTCTTTTTCTTTCTTTCTTTTTTTTTATTTTTTTTTTGAGATGTAGTCTTGCTCTGTTGTCCAAGCTGGAGTGCAGTAGCACGATCTCAGCTCACTGCAACCTCTGCCTCCCAGGTTCAAGCAGTTCTCCTGCTTCAGCCTACTGAGTAGCTGGGATTACAGGCATGTGCCGCTGTGCTCTGCTAATTTTTATATTTTTAGTAAAAACGGGTTTCATCATGCTGGCCAGGCAGATCTTGAACTCCTGACCTCAAGTGATCCACCTGCCTCGTCCTCCCAAAGTGCTGGGGTTACAGGTGTGAGCCACTGCACCCAGCCTAAAATGATGATTTTCCGATTCTAGCATTTCTTTTATAAGATTGCTATGTAAAGCAGAGCTTTTCCTTCTTTAGGGAAGAATGTTTTTTAACAGCCACAAAACAAATATTCTTTCAATGGAATGCCATATAGTTATTTATTATTTTATTTTTGCCATATATTTATTTAAAAAAGTTACGTATAATGGTGACATGAGCCTGCATGTTATTAATGTGTGGTGCCATACTGATCTTCTTTAATTCTAATATGAAGCAAGTACTGATATACTAAAGCATAAATTATATAAAATTTGCCTTATATTTTGGATTGGAGAGTAATTGTTGTACTCTATAGAAAAGTTTCCCAAATCCATTTTACTTTTTGTATTTGAAATTTAATCACGGGTAGAGTCTTAAAGAGAGCATTTAGGGATATTGTAAACAGGTGTTATTAAGGACTAATGTTAACTGATGTCAAAGGACTAATATTAACAAACATTGAAGAAGAGAAAACAGTATTTGTTTTCAGCCTAACATCTTAGTGGAGTGAAATATTTTCAATTTATTTTATTTTATTTTATTTGAGATGGAGTCTTGCTGTGTTGTCCAGGCTGGAGTGCAGTGGTGCAATCTCAGCTCACGGCAACCTCTGGCTCCTGGGTTCAAGTGATTCTTGTGCCGCAGCCTCCCAAGTAGCTGGGATTACAAATCAATTTTTTTTTTTTTTGAAATGGAGCCTCGCCTTGTCGTCCAGACTGGAGTGCAGTGGCATGATCTCAGCTCACTGCAAGCTCCGTCTCCCGGGTTCATGCCATTCTCCTACTTCAGCCTCCCGAGTAACTGGGACTACAGACGCCCACCACCACTCCCAGCTATTTTTTTTTTTGTTTTTTTTTGTATTTTTAGTAGAGACAGGGTTTCACTGTGTTAGCCAGGATGGTCTCGATCTCCTGACCTCGTGATCCGCCTGCCTTGGCCTCCCAAAGTGCTGGGATTACAGGCGTGAGCCACCGTGCCCGGCCAAGTCAATTTTTTTTTATACTGAAACTACAGAATCTATTTTTCTTGGTCTCATACTCAGTTTTTTATGTAGTCACTTACTAAATAATGAACCTAATTTGCTTGTTTTCTCCCTATTTTGTTGAATGTTCACGGTTTGTAACTTTTATTTTTAAGCTTGTAATGACCAGCCTGCAGTCTATTCTTGAAAATGTGGATACACCAGAATTACTTTGCAAATGTGTTAAGTGCATTCTTTTGGTGGCTCGCTGTTACCCTCATATTTTCAGCACGAATTTTAGGGTGAGTTCCCCATTCCGCTTTTCAGATCGTGGGATGAGGGGGATGGTTGTGTGTGTGAGGAACTGAGGAATCAGATGGAAAACAACGCCTCTGCTCCTTTGGATATAATCAGTGATATTTCAGGTTCCAGGGTTGAATGCCACATTTTTCTTTCTGACATTCATACCTTAAAATATTTGAAGAAAATGAACTATTTCATTGTTGTCAGAAACGTAGTTTTCTTATTTTCCTGCCCCTCTCCCCTTTCTAAGTTTCTAGAATGTCAAGTAGGTAGAACATAGATGCTCCTTTTAGAATCTTTTACTATGAAATGGTCCACAGGTGAATGGCAGTAATACCTTAAAATGATCAGCCCGCTCTCTCTTTGTTTCCATCAAGGATACAGTTGATATAAATAAATATAAATACAGTTGAT
>NW_016834984.1:0-1455 GCF_001698545.2 Rhinopithecus bieti | reverse complement strand
CAGGCTGGCTCCCATCCACTTCCTGGCTGGATAACAGAACAGCACTTGGTCCACTCCCCAATTAATCTGCAGGCCCACAATGGCCGGCTCACACTCCCAGGCTGCTTAAAATGCCGGAGGTTAAACATCAGCTGCTCAGCCTTTTATCCTGTGGCCCTGCATGTGGCCCTGAGGGGGAGCACCTACCATCCCCAGCAGCTGTCACCTGCCTTATGATCAAAGCGATCTAAGTGGTGGATAGCGGCACCGTTGCACAGACCAGCTCTGAAGTGAGGGGCAGACTCCAGGAGCTCCTCAGAACCTGAGTTTGGGGTCTGCCATCCTGGGGTTTAATGCACAACCAGGGCTCTCTGAAAACCCTTGTAACGACGCTTTGTTATGGAAATCATCAAAGACTCTGGCCAATCCTGGAATATATTTTTTTAATCGGTTGATTTGCTTTGTTCAAAGCGCTTAGAATGGAAGATTTGGATTGAGGAGGGGCAGGTTTGGGGGTAGTCTCGGTGGGCATAGTGGCCACAGGAGGATGCCCACCTCACACCTGGAGATGTCCATGAGCACCTTGAAGCTGGCTGTGTGGCTGCACTGGCATGCAACGTGTGTCCAGTTTCTGGACAGGAGCTTGAAGCCCCGGGCAGACCGCCCTCTCGTCCCATTGACACTGCGTAGAGAAGAGAGAAGGGAGAAGGGGCCAGGGAGAGATAGTTACCTCAGTCCATGAGTCTGTTGGGGGCAGTCTTTGCCCAGCCCTGGGGACTCCCAGGCCATCCTGGCCAAACCAAACAGCAGGTAACGTGCGTGCTGAAAGCCCGGCACTCTCGCAGGCTGCTCCCCATCGTGTTCCTCACCAGCCCCCTGCACCAAACAGCCACCTGGCTGCAAGAACAGCAGGCTTGCTGCTACAGAGGCAAGACCATGGGAACAGTCTCCCTTCCTTTTTGTGTCTGGTCAGGGCCTCCAAGGAGCACCCTCTGAAGTTCAAGTTCTATGTGTCATCTAGCAGCAAAACTCAAACGTGGCCCTCTGGCGTCCACCACATGCCCTGCTGCTGGAACCACCACCCGGGGTTCACCCAGCTGCGATGCACTCCTGTCTCTTTCTGAGGGCAGATCTTTCAGAAATAACACCTCACCTTCCTCTGACACTTCCATCTTCAGATTGCACAATATTCTATGGGAACTGCCCAGAAGCCAGGGCCCCATTATGACTCCCGCCTCACTGATGGGAAGCCCCAAATAACAAGCTGTTACGAGGTGTGTCTCAGCTTCAGACAGGGCCCTGCCCCCCACCGGACTCTAGGAAAGTCACATAACCTCTCAGATCCTTAGTTTGCTAATCTGTAAATGGGATGTGAACGTTAGGACATTTGCCACCAGCTTTACAACCTGGAAACAATAGGTGCAACATAAACCAGCGAGCAGGTCATTAGAGCTGGAGCTAATTGCCAGAACAAAG
>NW_016834983.1:0-545 GCF_001698545.2 Rhinopithecus bieti | reverse complement strand
CAACATGGTGAAACCCCGTCTCTACTGAAAACACAGTAATTCACTAGGCATGGTGACATATTCCTATAATCCCAGCTACTCAGGAGGCTGAGGTGGGAGAATCACTTGAACCCGGGAGGCGGAGGTTGCAGTGAACCGAAATCACGCCACTGCACTCCATCCAGCCCAGGCGACAGAGTGAGACTCCATTTCAAAAAAAAAAAAAAAAAACCCAAAAAAACAAAACAAAAAAACCCCAAACTCCTTCATTCCTCACCCCGCCTTCAAACCGCTAGTAACCTATTCTACTTTCTAGCTATGTGTGTGTGTGTGTATATATATATGTATTTTTTTTCCTGACTTCATTCTTCCCATTACATAGTTATATATTTTAACCCACTGTCACCTGGGTGTATTCACATTATTCATTACCTTGAATTCCCTTTATTTCTCTGTAGCTATGAAGGGGAGAAAGTTCGTGGGCTGTACGAGGGAAAAGGCTTCGCAGTCTTTCAAGGCGGTTGTACCTTCGTGTGAGTTGCGCATTTGAGAACCTGCAGGAGGGG
>NW_016834982.1:0-950 GCF_001698545.2 Rhinopithecus bieti | reverse complement strand
ATAGCACAGTGGCCTCCCTGGAAGGGTTAGAGAAGATAAACATTGACTCCTCCAAGGCTCTCAAGGCAGTCAGTTAAAACTTGAGATTCCCTTTTGGCTGAAAGCTACTTCTCCCTTTTATACCTATAAACCCTAAAATATTTTCAAATTTGCTTTTTAAAAATCTTCTTATTTGTCAAATATAACTTACAAAGAGAACAGTGTGGAAAACATATATGTTTAGAACATTCAGGCTGAAAAACAGAACATGGTCACCATGTCAGAAGCCCTCTGTAATTCCTTCCCACTCTTTGTGCAGACAGACACTATCTTTACCATTGCAATACACATTTTTTAAAATTGTAGTTTCCTATTTATGTACATATTTCTAAACAATTATATTTACTGATATTTGTTTTTTGATTTTGCATGCATGGAATTATATTTTAAGCATGATTTTGTATGTTTCTTTATTTACTTAAGATTTGATGGCATGATTCATCCATGTTGACACCTGTAGATGTTATATTGTCTCCATTTGTTGTATAGAATTTTTTTTTTTTTTGGTAATACAATACAACTTTTTTTTAATCCATGCTCCTTTTGGTAGCATTTTGGGTATTTCTAGTTTGTAGCTATTATAAATAGTCTTGGTATGAAACATTCCTGGATATATGCCCTAACAGACAATTTCATGATTTTCTGAAGAGTATTTTCTTGATGTGAGACTGCTGGTTCAAAGGTGTATATAACTTCAAATATACTATCAATAGATACTATCCAACATTTCCAAAATAGTGATATCAGTTTACATTACCACACCTAGTACTTGATCAAATTTTGTGAATGTTCCATAATGGATACAAATATGCCTAAAAATAATTTGTGTTTTTCCGTTGTTTGGTGTGGTATTTTATTGTTCAGTTCTTCTATGTCATTCCTACTCTTTGTTTTCTCAATTTCTCAAATTT
>NW_016834981.1:0-2325 GCF_001698545.2 Rhinopithecus bieti | reverse complement strand
GTACATATATATATATATATATACACTCCTTGCCAACCCTAGGCGTGGAAAAAATACAAAGGTTTGGAAATAGAAACCTTGAAGAATGAATAGTGCTTATATGTGTGTGATAGGTACCTGGGTGATTTATTTTCTTATTTTTTTCTTTTTCTGAATTTTTCTCATTTTACTTAGTGAGACTTTATTACCTTCTTGATCAGCCCACAAATTCATGAACTAATTTTGTTTTAAAACATTTCCAACATCACTGGTTGAAAAGTGGGTTGTGGTCACTTGTTTAATCTGAAAGAAATTATTGATAAATACGCTAAAGTTTCTGTTCAATGGTCTTTGCCAAAATGAAGTCTTGATTTGCCATTTCTTTCAACCATTTTAAGGATCCTATACTATGCTTACATAAATCGTGTCAAACTGAAGCAAGTTTTTCCTTATTCTTTTCAATACATAATTTCAGTGGTGTGGAAGGGTCTCTACCTTCTCAGCTAGATTATATGCTTTTTTTTTCTTTTCTGTACTTTGTTATTTTATTCTTTCACAATCAATCAGCATACCTCATTTTATAATGAGAAATAGATTTAGTTGGTTTTAAGGATCTTTGTTTCTGAGATGCCCCTGGTCTCATGGGGGCAGGTAGAGTATGTGAACAGGTAATTGTAGCACTTAGCAGAAAGTGCTAAGACTCCTCATAGAAAAAGAAAGGAAAGCTCAGAACCCCACGAGGGTAAGAAGTGACCTTCCACCAGAGGGTTGGGGAAGGCTTCATGGAAGGGATGGAACTTTAGTTGTGTCTGGATAACTGCCCGGGATTTAGGCGTCTATAGATGGGTGGGCAGTGGAGGCCCAGCTGAGGCAGAGTCCTGGGTGTGACATTGTGGGCTCAGAGGAAAGACGGGGTGCTTCAGTGGAGCTGCAGAGTGGTGGCCGAATATGGACGATAAAGCTAAATTGGGACCAAACCAGGACAGGCCTTGAATTCCCCCCAAAGGGGCTAGAGTTGATATGTCTGATGCTGGAGAACAATGGAGGACAGAAGCCAAGTAGGACCACGCCTTTGGAATTCTGTCCTTTCTGTCTGTAGAGTTAGGTCTTTTAATACACATGAGCTCTCTTTCCATCCTACCCCAATGATGGCTAGTGCCAGTCCTGAGGGAGAAGAAGCAGAGGCAAGATCAGGGGCTGTGGTAGGTTTCACATGAGCTTTGGCATCCACGTATCTTCCCCTATTGCTACCAATTCCAAATAAAGGTATCTCTGCCACTTGTTTCATTAGAAACCTACATCACAGCAATGCCTGCTTCTCACCCCACCCTCTGCCTCCCAGCTCTCGGTTGATACCCCGAATTGCATTCCCTCACTCACTTCTTAGGGGAACCCCCTCCATACTCATGATTCCGTTTCTGAGAGCTGGCTTCTGTGAGTTGTGGAGGGCAAGAAAAGGAAATGGAAACTGCTGAATCAGTCAGTGTTCTGGTTAGGGGTGTCCTCTGTCTCTGTGATTACTGCACAGTGTGTTATATTAGTTATCTATGTAATTTGCTCTTCAAAAATCTAGACCACGTCCAGTTGATTTTATTTTAGTTTCTTTTTCTCAAGAAATTTACAGTTTTATGAAGGCAATGTGGGAGTTTGGAAACAAACTTTTATTTCGTGCTAATGATAGACTAGCAACTACACAAATTTTAGTTCACAATAAGTAATATTTACTGAGAGACCACCATGCGCCAGTTTCCACAATAGGGATTTACGTGTTTGAACTGTTACTCTTCAAAACAGCCCCATGATTTAGTCACCATTATACTTTCTCAGTTGAACAGGTGAAGAAACCAAAGTAAATAGAAGTTAAACAATTTTCCTAAGGCCATAAAGCTGATGACTAGCAGAGCAGGGATTCAAATCCAGGTAGTCTGACTCTAGGTACCGCATGCTACACGTCCTATACCACAACTTATTATATTTGATCCTCACAACAATCCTATAATGGCAGATTTTTTAGAGTGTCTTCTCAGATCATAAACCAACTTCAGATCATGTCTTGTTGGTTGATTTAAACCAAATCCTAGCACATGATGGTTATAACACGATAAGCCTCCAGACCTAGTCTCTATCTCTTATTATTGTGGTCTTTATGATAAAGGTGATTTATTGAATATATAATTCTATTTCAGTGTTTATATATTTGTAAGACTTTCCCTATCAATCCCCAAACCAGGAAATATATCCCTTTACCATGTGTTTTTGCTTGGAGTGAAATATGCTCGCATGCATAGCATGTGCTTAATTTATATACCTTGAACGAACAATGTAAAGGAGATGTAGGATGGGGCT
>NW_016834980.1:0-1667 GCF_001698545.2 Rhinopithecus bieti | reverse complement strand
CCTTACGTATTCTCTACTTAACAGACGAGATTAATAACCCCTCATTCACTATTAAATCAATTGGACATCAATGATACTGAACTTATGAATATACAGATTACGGGGGCTTAATCTTTAATTCCTATATACTTCCCCCACTATTCTTAAACCCAGGGGATCTTCGACTCCTAGAAGTTGACAACCGAGTAGTACTTCCAATTGAAGCTCCTGTTCGCATAATAATTACATCCCAAGACGTCTTACATTCATGGACCATCCCTACATTGGGTCTAAAAACAGATGCAATTCCCGGGCGCTTAAACCAGACCACATTTACTGCTATACGACCAGGTGTCTACTACGGACAATGCTCCGAAATCTGCGGTGCTAATCACAGCTTCATACCAATTGTCGCAGAATTAATTCCATTAAAAATTTTTGAAATAGGGCCCGTATTCACCCTATAAATATACTAAAAACACCTTACTTAACCTACTTCTTAAAATATCAAAATTCACTGTATAGCTGCCACAGCATTAACCTTTTAAGTTAAAGATCGAGAAAATATTCTTCTCTGCAGTGAAATGCCTCAACTAAATACATCTACATGGTTTATTACCATTATAACCATGCTACCTGCACTATATCTTATTATACAATTAAAGCTACTAAACACAAATTACCATTTTTCTCCATCACAAAAAGTTTCTAACATACAGATATTTAATAATTCTTGACAACTAAAATGAACGAAAATTTATTTACCCCATTCACAACTCCAACACTCCTAGGCTTACCCGCTGTAATACCTATTATTCTATTTCCTACATTACTATTTCCAACCTCCAAACACCTCATTAATAATCGACTAATTACTATTCAACAAAACCTAACTCAACTAATTCTAAAACAAATAATAATAATTCATAATATCAAAGGACAAACCTGATCCCTAATACTAATATCCCTAATTATTTTTATTGCCACAACCAACCTTTTCGGACTCTTACCCCACTCATTTACGCCCACCACCCAACTGTCCATAAATCTAGCTATAGCAGTCCCTCTATGAATAGGTACAGTAATTACAGGTCTTCGCTTCAAAACCAAAAGCTCCTTGGCTCACTTTTTACCACAAGGTACACCCACACCCCTTATTCCCATATTAGTAATTATTGAAACTATCAGCTTATTTATCCAACCAGTGGCCCTAGCTGTACGCCTGACCGCCAACATTACAGCAGGGCATCTACTTATACACCTAATCGGAAGTGCCACACTAGCATTATCAACCATTAGTTTCCTTGCAACCTCACTGACTTTAGTACTCCTAGTATTATTAACAATCCTAGAAATAGCAGTTGCCCTAATCCAGGCCTACGTTTTACACTCTTAGTAAGCCTTTATCTACATGATAATACTTAATGACACACCAAACCCACCCTTATCACATAGTCAAACCTAGCCCATGGCCACTGACAGGAGCCTTCTCAGCTCTCCTAATAACGTCTGGCCTAATTATATGATTCCACTTTTATTCTACAACCCTACTAGCACTAGGGTTATTAACTAATATATTAACCATATATCAGTGGTGACGTGATATTATCCGAGAAAGCACTTATCAAGGCCACCATACAATACCAGTTCAAAAAGGCCTCTGCTACGGAATAGTTTTATTTATTATT
>NW_016834979.1:0-2208 GCF_001698545.2 Rhinopithecus bieti | reverse complement strand
CAGTTCAAGCAATTTTCCTGCCTCAGCCTCCTGAGTAGCTGGGATTACAGGCATGTCCCACCACACCTGGCTAATTTTTGTATATTTAGTAGAGACAGGGTTTTGTTGTGTTAGCCAGGCAGGTCTTGAACTCCTGGCCTGAAGTGATCTGCCAGCCTTGGGCTCCCAAAGTGCTGGAATTACAGGCATGAGTCATCCTGCCCAGCATAACCCCCATTCTCCACAGAGAAATCGACTAAGTCAATTTCTCTCCCACAGGACACATCCACAGCAGCCTTGGATTAGTCTGCATTGGAAACATCCAGAGTCCTGTGGCACAAAGAAAAGAGACATGCCCAGCCACTTGCTGACTCTGAAAGTTTCTGCTAAAACATGACACAGGTTCCCCCCAGCCACATTTCACTGATCAAAGAAAGATGCCAACAAACATGGTAAATACTAATACAAGCCAGACAGCTAGAAGTTTTTGTTTCCTTTTGCTTTTCTTATTTTTCTTACCAAGATTCACTCTCTAACTTTCTTCCCTTTCAATAACCAGTCCATGGTTTCACTTTCTTTACTATAAGAAAATGCTGGCTGGGTGCAGTGGCTCACGCCTGTAATCCCAACACTTTGGGAAGCCAAGGTGAGTGGATCACCTGAGGTCAGGAGTTCAAGACCAGCTTGACCAACATGGTGGAACCCCCATCTCCAGTAATAAATAAATAAATAAACAAATAAATAAATAAGTCAGGCATGGTGGGGCATGCCTGTAATCCTAGCTACTTGGGAGGCTGAGGCAGGAGAATTGCTGGAACCCAGGAGGCGGAGGTTGCAGTGAGCCTAGATCACGCCACTGCACTCCAGCCTGAGAAACAAGAGTGAAACTCCATCTCAAAAAAAAGGGGGGCCGGGTATGGTGGCTCACAACTGTAATCCCAACACTTTGGGAGGCTGAGGCGGGCGGATCATGAGGTCAAGAGATTGAGACCATCCTGGCCAACGTGGTGAAACCCTGTCCCTACTAAAAATACAAAAATTAGCAGGGGGTGGTGGCACGTGCCTGTAGTCCCGGCTACTCCAGTGGCTGAAGCAGGAGAATCGCTTGAACCAAGGAGACAAAGATGCAGTGAGGCGAGATCGCGCTACTGCCCTTCAGCCTGGGAGACAGAGGAGACTGCGTCTCAGAAAAAACGCTTTCTTCCATCTTACACAAGCCGGAATAAAAGAACATGTCATTTATTTTCCTGGTAGGAGATGTATGCCAAGATTGTACACCAGGTGGAGTCCAGTACCAGCTCTCTCTGCTTCCTGACATCTCCCAGAGTTCTAGGAATTTACTCTTGCACACTGGCTCTTTCATGTCTCTTGGACTTTGCCTACTGAGGTCTCTCTGCCTAACACGCCTTCTCTCCATGTCTCACCATTATCCTCCTGCTTTATTTTTATTGTTTGAGAAAGTGTCTGACTTTGCCACCAAGGCTGGAGTGCAGTGGCATGGTCACTGTTCACTGCAGCCTCAAATTCCTGGGAGTAAGAAATCCTCCCGTCTCAGCCTCCCAAGTAGGTATGCATCGCCGCACCCACCTAATTTTTTTGTGTGTCTGGTAGAAATGGGGTCTCCCTATGCTGCCCAGGCTGGTCTCAAACTCCTGGGCTCCAGTGATTCTCCCACCTAAGCCTCCCAAAGTGCTGAGATTACAGGTATGAGCCACCACGCACACCCAGACTCTCCATCTACTTTATTTTTGAGATAGTCTCCCTGAGCTCCAAGCTGGTGTGCAGTGGCACGATCTTGGGTTCACCACAACCTCTGCCTCCGGGGTTCAAGTGATTCTCCTGCCTCAGCTTCCAGAGTAGCTGGGATTACAGGCGTGCACCATTAAGCCCAGCTAATTTTTCTATTTTTAGTAGAGACGGAGTTTGCCATGTTGGTCAGGCTGGTCTCAAACTCCTGACCTCAAGAGATGCACCCACCTCAGCCTCTCAAAATGCTGAGATTACAGGCCCGAGCCACTGTGTCTGGAAGTCTGGAATTGGTGGGTTGTTGGTCTCCCTGACTTCAAGAATGAAGCCGCAGACGCTCGCGGTGAGTGTTACAGTTATTTAAAGATGGTGTGTGTGTCCCTAGTTTGTTCCTTTTGACGTTCAGACCTATTCAGAGTTTCTTCCTTCTGGTGGGTTTGCAGTCTGGCTGGCTTCAGGAGTGAAGCTACACACCTTCGGGTG
>NW_016834978.1:0-547 GCF_001698545.2 Rhinopithecus bieti | reverse complement strand
CGTCTTTACACAAACAACAAAAACTTCTAAAAACAAGATGAGAAAAACCTATGAAGAGCCCACTCTGAAATACGGTTCAACCCTCTTTCCACTACTTACTGTCTACCTCCAAGTTTATGCAGCTCTAGGGAGAAGGTTTGCAGAGATGTCACAGGGCTCAACATCGCCATGCAGGCTGCAGGAAGTGTATGTAAGGATCTGGTCAGCAGGGACCTGGTCAGCAGGGGCTACTGAGCACTGCTGGGAGATGTCAGGTGCAATGCACATTATCAAGGGCCCTGTGGACAGCTGGGATGCCCAGTGGTGCCCATAGGCCCAGTCGAAAGTGGACAAAGCAGGTGTTTGGATGGACCTGGGAGATCCTGCTCAGAGATTTTGACAGGACACTGCTGTCCAGTTCTGACAGACCTGGGGGTACCTGTTAAGTCCTCCATCCCTAGACCAGCCTCCCACACAGCTGAGTGCTGATTGCCAAGACATTAAGGAAAAGGCCTTGAAGACATTTCATACATCCACTTCCCAGTACTAATTTTCTCTATGATCACAG
>NW_016834977.1:0-552 GCF_001698545.2 Rhinopithecus bieti | reverse complement strand
CCCACCAGGGGGCAGCAGAGAGCTTTCCAGAACCGGCCGCGAGGCTGGCGGGAAGCAGCGGGTCAGAGCTGCTGACAAACCTCACGTGGACCCCAGATCGCTGTCTCCGTGGGTTGGGCTTGGGAACTGGAGGCCGCATGATTGGAAATATGAAGACGGCTCGGCCTGGCTGGAGCAGCGGGAAGCGCCCTCACGTTTACTGAGGACACAGACCTCCTGCCCGCTGGGCCGGGCATGCAGCCACTCTTCTCGGGGTGGGGTCCGCAGGTCCGGGTTGCTCTCGGCCCCCGACCTGCCTCAGAGTCCGGGGGGCTTTGGAACTGTGCCTCCCCATCTCCACCCACCCTGGCTGGTGCCATGAGGGGACTGGATCCTGGGATCCTGTTCCTCTTGGGCAGCAGAGACTGGGGGACCAGAGGAGATGATGGGTCTTCAAGCCCCACATTCAAACCCCAGCCCACCACGCACAGTCTGGGTGTCTGGAGTGAGGGAGTTGATTTCTCTGAGCCCGTTTGGTCACCACCCACGCACAGTCTGGGGGTTCGGGGTGAG
>NW_016834976.1:0-2323 GCF_001698545.2 Rhinopithecus bieti | reverse complement strand
AAGAATCTATTCTCTGATATGTGCATTCACTTCACAGAGTTAATGCTTACTCTATCATTCCCTGTTTCGAAACTCTGTCTTTGAAGAATCTGTGAAGGGATATTTAGTGATGCCTGGGGTTTGTGGTGAGCGAGGAAACGTCTTCTGATGAAACCTACAGTGAAACGTTCTGAGCCACTGCTTTGCGATGTGTGTATTCGTCTCATAGAGTTAAATCATTCTTTGGATTGAGCAGCTTAAAATCACTGTTTTTGTGGAATCTGAAGAAGGACATTTGGGAACGATCCTTAGAATATGGAGAAGGAAATATCCTCAGGTAAATTCCAGAAGGAAACTTTCTGTGAAACTACTCTGTGTCCTCTTAATTCCCCTCACTCAGATATGCCTCTCTTTTCATTGAGCAGTTTTCTAGCCCTGTGTAGGTTTAGCATGTGATGGGATATTCAGGAGCACTTTGAGGCTAACAGTGAAAAAATAAATATGTTCAGACAGAAACAGGAGAAAAGCTCTCTGAGGAACTGCTTAGTGACCTGTGCATTCCAGTCACAGTGTTATACCTCTCTTCTCAAAGAGTGTCAGGGAAACCCTTTTGGAGAAACAGGTACCAAGTGATATTCGGGAGCATGTTGATGCCGATGGTGAAAAGGAAATAGCCTCAGACAAAAACTGGAAAGAAGCTTTCTAGGAAAATACTCTGTGATATGTGTAATTATCTCACATAGATAAAGCTTTCTTTACATTACGCAGCTTGGAAACTGTCATGGACCAATCCACGAAGGGACCTTCGGGAGCACCTTCTGGACTATGATGAAAAGGAAATATCATCAGATAAAACAGGAAAGAAGCTTTGTGTGAATCTGCCTTTTGCTATGTTTACTCATCTCACATACATGAAGCTTTCTTTATATTAAACAGCTTGGAAACTCCCTCGTGGAGAGATCCGCGAAGGGATATGTGGGATCACATTTGTTCCTATGGTGAAATAGGAAATACAGTCAAATAAAAACTGGAGAGAAGCTTTCTGAGAAACTGCTTGGTGATGTGCGCATTCCACTCAGGGAGGTACAACTTCGTTCTCATAAGGCACAGTTTGAACACTGTTCCTGTAAAACCAAAAGAGTGATATTCAGAGCATATTGAAGACTATGGCAAAAAGTGAAATGTCGTCCAATAAAAAACAGAAAAAAGCACTCGAAGTAACTGCTCTCCGACAAGTCCATTCTTTTCACAGGGTTAAAGCTTACTCTACATTCCCCACTTTGAAAGTCGGACTCTGAGGGTTCTGCGAAGGGATAGTAAGTGGCGATCGGAGGCCAGTGTGAGGCAAAAAAATGTCTTCCATCGAAAATCGGAGAGGAGCTTTATGGGCAACTCTTTTGTGATGTTTGTAGTCATCTCATAGAGTTAAATCATTCTTTGGATTAAGCAGTTTGAAATCACTGTTTCTGTGGAATGTGAGAAAGGACATTTGGAAATGCTCTTTAGAATATCCTGAAAAAGAAGTAACCTCAAAGAGAAAGCAGAAGGAAGCTTTCTGTGAAAATGCTCTGTGTCAAGTGAATTCTGCTCACACAGTTAAGCTTCCCTTTTCATTGAGCTGTATCATAACACTGTTTTTGTTTAGTCTGCGAAGGGACATTCTGGAGGGCTTTGAGGCTTATGGTGAGAAAGGAAACGACTCCAGATAGAAACTGGGGAGAAGCTTTCTGAGGAGCTGCTTTGTGACGTGTGCATTCCACTCACAGAAATATACCTTTCTTCTCCTAGAGGTTTCCGGAATCCCTTTTGGAGAAGAAGCTACCAAGAGATATTTGGGAGTATAGCGATGACTATGGTGAAAAAGGAAATATCCTCAGAGAAAAACTGGAAAGATTTCTGTGAAACTGCTTTGTGTTAGATATATTTATTCGTCTCACATAGATAAAACTTTAATTATATTATGCAGTTTGGGAACTCCGTCATGCAGAGATCCGCGAAGGAAATTCGGGAGCACATTGAGGCCTATGGTGAAAGAGGAGATATCTTCAGATAAAAACTGGATAGAAGCTTTCTGAGAAACTACTTTGGGATGTATGTATTCCACTCAGGGAGTTATACCTCTTTTCTCACAAGACAGTGTTTGAACACTGTTCCTGTGAAACTGAAAAACTGATATTTCGCAACGCATTGAGGACTATCGCGAATAGTGAAATATACTGAAATAAAATCAAGGAAGAACCGTTCCAAGAATCTGCTCTCTGACATGTGCATTCACTTCACACAGTTGATGCTTAGTCTATGTAGCCCAGTTTCGAAACTGTCTTTGAAGAATCTGTGAAGGGAT
>NW_016834975.1:0-964 GCF_001698545.2 Rhinopithecus bieti | reverse complement strand
TTTCAAGATACAACATCCATGAGTCCGCAGGAGACCTGCTCACAGACGGCATCTGTAATTTACAGGAAGATGATGCTGACACTGGCTTAACCATGCACTTAGCACACCACAGTTACAGTGAAAATCCAATTTTGTACCAAAAGTGGGAAATAAATGGAGGCGTAAGTGTTTGCTTTAGGAGACTATGTTTCATTCATGTAAATAGAAAATGGTTTTATTACATGTAAAATAAGATTTAAAGTGGTCACTGTGAGGAATCGCCACACTATCTTCCACAATGATTGAACTAATTTACACTCCCACCAACGGTGTAAAAGTGTGCCTGTATCTCCACATCCTTTCTAGCATCTGTTGTTTCCTGACATTTTAATGATCGCCATTCTAACTGGCATGAGATGGTATCTCATTGTGGTTTGGATTTGCATTTCTCTAATGAGCAGTGATGATGGGCTTTTTTCATGTTTGTTGACCACACAAATATCTTCTTTTGAGAAGTGTCTGTTCATATCTTTCACCCTCTTTTTGATGGGTTTTTCTTTCATGTAAATTTGTTTAAATTCCTTGAGGATTCTGGATATTAGACCTCTGTCAGATGGATAGGTTGCAAACATTTTCTTCCATTCTGTAGGTTGCCTGTTCCTTATGATGACAGATTTTTTGCTGTGCAGAAGCTCTTTAGTTTAAGTGTTTATTTTAATATTTGTGTAATAATGTCCAGTTTTATCAAGCAGAATGATCTACATAGGAGCTTTTATGCAGAATGCATTCTTCTTCACTTAGAGCTTGTTAGTCCCGTAGTAAAGTCAAATCCATTCTTCAGCTGCTACGTGCCTTTGTTGAACAGTTAAACTTGAGTTGGAGATGCTCTGCCAGAGGGAGGAATTTTCACTCCCCAGATGTGTTTGTGTAATATAATGTATTTTTCCCCTTTTCCCTGTGGAAACTTTGTGGACAGATTATTTCA
>NW_016834974.1:0-2695 GCF_001698545.2 Rhinopithecus bieti | reverse complement strand
GGCTCTTGCCCAGGCTGGAGTGCAGTGGCACGATCTTGGCTCACCGCAACCTCTGCCTCCTGGGTTCAAGTGATTTTCCTGCCTCAACCTCCTGAGTAGCTGGGATTACACGCATGCACCACCACACCCGGCCTGTTTTTTTTTTTGAGATGGAGCCTTGCTCTGTCGCCCAGGCGGGAGTGCAGTGGTGTGATCTCAGCTCATTGCAAGCTCCGCCTTCTAGGTTCACACTATTCTCCTGCCTCCTACAGGCGCCCACCACCATGCCCAGCTAATTTTTTGTATTTTTACTAGAGACGGGGTTTCACCATTTAGCCATGATGGTCTCGATCTCCTGACTTTGTGATCTGTCCACCTTGACCTCCCAAAGTGCTGGGATTACAGGCAAGAGCCACAGTGCGCCCGGCCCCACATCCGGCTAATTTTTGTATTTTTAGCAGAGAGAGGGCTTCACCATGTTGGTCAGGCTGATCTCGAACCCCTGACCTTGTGATCCACCTGCCTTGGCCTCCCAAAGTGCTAGGGATTACAGGCATGAGCCACCGTGCCGGCCTTAAGCATCTTAAGCCTCCCTGAACCGCCTGTTTCTCCTCCTCACTTTGGGCTAAGTACCCCCTCTCAAGGAGATCCCGGGCATGCTTCTCTACCTGTAACATAGCCCATATTACTTTGAAGTGATGTCTCTTTCTGCATTGAAAATATTTGGTAAGTGTCTGATTCTCCTTTCGGAGAGGAGCACCTGGGCCTTATATCCTTCATCAACAGAGCAACTGGTATACAGTAAGTGCTCAGGAAAGAGGAGTCCAACAGAAATGCCTCCAAAACAGAGTGAACCCATCTCTCAGTCCACCATGCAGGTGATATTCAGCATCACATGACTAAAAACAACCTACATCCAGTTTTATTTATTTATTTATTTATTATTTTTAGTGTTCTCTAATTGCCAAATCTTAATTTGAGGGATAAAAAGCCAGAAAGGTGAATCTGAAAATCTAGGTATAAATATAGATGAACCTTTCCTTATAAATATCCTTTACTGTGGTCTTTCTTTGATTAAAGAGAAACTGTGTGAGTAGAGCCAAAGGCCCCATTCATCTATGGGTAACATCTATGCTTCTTCAGGTAGTCTGGACTGGAAGAAAACAAAAAAGTTCTGCAGCCAGCGATAACCGAAACCAGTGAGATTTCTGCAGCCTGTTTGTGCACACCCAGAAACAGACCCAAAGCCAGCGGTTTCAGTTCCTTCAACTTTATTTTACTAATGTGATAAAGAGGCAGCAAACATCTGCAAGGAACCAGAAATCCTTCCTTTACGTGTGCTGCAATCTAAAACAGTTTCTCAACCGTGGCACTGCTGATGTCTTGGGCTGTCTCATAGTTTGCTGATGGGGAGACCGAGTGTCTTGTGCATTGCAGGCTGTTTAACAGTATCCCTGGACCCTACCCACGAGATGCCAGCAGCACTCCCAAGCTGCGACAACCCAAAATACCTCCAGACATTGCCAGATGTCAACTTGAGGGGCAAAACTGGCCCCTGGTTGAGAACCACTGGTGTAGGATGGAATAAGGTATAATTTGTCAGTTCTACAGAATATCTACCTTCCCCATAGGGAAGAAAGTTTTTTCTTCATACTTGTGGTAATTTCCAAATGTTTCTGTAATAAACATGTTTTACTTTCATAGTTTGAAACAACTATTTGGAAAAAGAAAATGTTTTAAGAAGAATTTCATCATTCTCATGCTAAATGTGTATATATATATATTTTTTTTTTTGGGGGGGGGGACAGATTCTTGCTCTATCGCCCAGGCTGGAGTGCAGCGGCATGATCTGGGCTCACTGCAACCTCCGCCTCCTGGGTTCAAGCAATTCTCCTCCCTCAGCCTCCTGAGTAGCTGGGATTACCGGCGCCTGCCACTGTGCCCAGCTAATTTTGTATTTTAGTAGAGACGGGGTTTCACCATGTTGTCCAGGCTGGTCTGGAACTCCTGACCTCAGGTGATCTGTCCGCCTCAGGTGAGCTTCCCAAAGTGTTAGGATTACAGGCGTGAGCTACCACACCTGGCCCTTAGTGAACTGTTCCACCAAGTGAAATTTCCAGATAAGTGAAGCTAAGGCATGTGAGTTTATATTCTGTGCCTCTTCTAACTAATTCGTTCTGGCTTCTAGAGAAAAAGATCTGAGGTTGTCCATATGCAGCAGGAAAGAACATTGTCTACCATGGGTTTGGTTGTGGGGTGGAGGTGCCATTATGTTTGCTGTGGATTTGTCTTTTTAAAAACTGAGTTGCCATCTTTCCTTGCACCTCAACATTTGGTTTGCTCTCAATAAGGCAGTAGCTGTGGTCTAATGGAAAGCATGTTGGCCTCAGGGTCTGAAGATATGAGTTGGAATCTCAGCTATGCCACTTACTATGACCTTGAATGAGTGGGTCATTGACTCTCCCCTCCTGAGCTTGGACTACGAGCTATTCATTCCCAGCTCATAAGGTGTGTGTGAGGATTAGAGGAGATGACAGATGAAAGCATCTACTTAGTACCCGGCTTATGGGGAGTGCTCAATCATTTATGTGCATTTATACAACCTTTATTTATTTATCATCCAATAAGTAGGTGACACAGATTTGGGGGCAGGGAATATGATCCTATACTGAATACTTAGAAAATTTCTGAAGATGAAAATGGGGCCCCAAATGGA
>NW_016834973.1:0-3989 GCF_001698545.2 Rhinopithecus bieti | reverse complement strand
AATCCCAGCTACTAGGGAGACTGAGGCAGGAGAATCACTTGAACCCAGGAGGGGGAGGTTGTGGTGAGCTGAGATCGTGCCATTGCCCTCCAGCCTGGGCAACAAGAGCGAAACTGCACCTCAACAACAACAAAAAAAAGTTCCATGCGTGGTGGCTCATGCCTGTAATCCCAGCACTTTGGGAGGCCAAGGCAGGAGAATCACATGAGGTCAGGAGTTTGAAACCAGCCTGGCCAACCTGGTGAAACCCCATCTCTACTAAAAATACTAAAATTAGCTGGGTGTGGTGGTGCATGCCTGTAATTCCAGCTACTCAGGAGGCTGAGGCAGGAGAATCGCTTGAACTCAGGAGGCGGAGGTTGCAGTGAGCTGAGATCGTGCCACTGCACTCCAGCCTGGGTGACAGAGTGAGACTCCATCTCAAAAAAAAGAAAAAAAAAAACAATGCTCAACACCAGTAGCCGTCAGGGAAATACAAATCAAAACCACAAGAAGGTATCATCTTACCCCAGAATGGCTGTTAATAAAAAGACAAAAATAGCAGTTGTGGCAAGGATATGGAGAAAAAGAAACTCTTTACACTGTTGGTGGCAGTGTAAATTAGTACAGCCACTAAGGAAAACAACATGATTTCTATAGTAAACTAAAATAGAATTAACATTCGGTCCTGCTGTAGGGGTTTAATCAGGACAATGGGGAAAATTATAAGCCACAAACCTTCTTGGAAGGCCTGAAGGTTTTTGCAGAAGTCTCAGGATAAGGTTATGGCTGAAGGCAACCTAATCCATCTCTTGAGTAAATAGCTTAAAGTGGGTACAAAGGAAGGTAGAGTAGTTTACCTAACTAGCTTGCTTACTCATGTGGTCCTAAGACTGACCTTTGATCTACCGAGGGTGCTTAATTGCTTTCTACTCAGGAAGTCCACAATGTCATTTACCCTCTAGTGGTGTTTACTCACGACCTTTGTCAATTAATCTTTACTGAATAAATTCAAGTCTTGCTAACTGATGAAGGCCGCGGCTGCGACTAAGTGGCCTGGACATTAGGCTGAAGTGGCAAAGCAGAATATCTGTGTGTCAGTGTACTTTATTCATCTGTCATTGGGTCAGGGTCTGCAAGACAGACTCCCACATCCTGCAGTTTCACTAATGGGGTTTTATTCAAAGGAAAAGCAATCAGCATATCAAAAGGATACCTGCATCCTCATGTTTATTGCAGCACTACTCACAGTAGCAAAGATATGGAATCAACCCAAGTGTCCATCAATGGATAAATGGATAAATAAAATGTATATATTTACCATGAAATACTATTTGGCCATAAGAAAGAATGAAATCATGCCATTTGCAGCAACATGGATGCAACTACAGGTCATTATGTTAAGTAAAATAAGCCAGACACAGAAAGACAAATATCACATATACTCACTCATATGTAGGAGCTAAAAAAGTTGATCTCATGAAGTAGAGAGTGAATTAGAGATACTAGAGGCTGGGAAGGGTGTGCAGGTTGGGGGAGGTATGAAGGGAGGTTGTTTAATGAGTGCAAACATATAATTAGAAGGAATAAATTCTAATGTTCAATGGCAGAGTAGAGCAACTATATTTAACAACAATTTATTGTATATTTCAAAACTGCTGGAAGAGAACATGTATTAATATGTTCCCAATACATAGAAATGATAAATATTCAAGGTGAGGGACTCCATAAATATCCTGACTTTATCATTACACATTCTATGGATGTAACAAAGTATCACATGTTCCCCATAAATATGTGCAAATGTCATTCATCAATTTAAAAAAATTCAAAAAAATTTGCTGTTGCATTTAAACAATATTTAAGTAGTTTTCTACCATGCCTATTTTATTAAGAATGCTGAATTAATAAAATACCTTTCAGTAATTACTGATATAAATATATTACCTTCTCTTTTAATTTACAGTAGTAAATTATTTCAATTTCTTTTTTTTATTTTTGAGACGGAGTCTCGCTCTGTCACCCAGGCTGGAGTGCAGTGACACAATCTTGGCTCACTGCAAGCTCCGCTTCCCAGGTTCACGCCATGCTCCTGCCTCAGCCTCCCCAGTAGCTGGGACTACGGGTGCCCACCACCACGCCCGGCTAGTTCTTTGTATTTTTAGTAGAGACGGGGTTTCACTGTGTTAGCCAGGATGGTCTCAATCTCCTGACCTCATGATCCGCCTGCCTCGGCCTCCCAAAGTGCTGGGATTACAGGCGTGAGCCACTGCGCCTGGCCAACCTCAATTTCTTGATAGTCTATCACTTTAGAATTTTAGAATTAAAATCATTACTAATTTTCAAATATACTTAAATATTGTATTCACCACAATGTTATTTAGAATTTTTGCATCTGTGGTTATAAATGACCCGAGTCAATAATTTCTTTCTTTTTTTCCTGTACTTACTATGATAGTCTAAGAGTGATGATGTATTTTAAAGTTGCAATGAAGCAATTACAAGAAATAAAATATTGGTATATATTTCTCTATAACTTGAAATGATTTCAATTAATAAAATGATCTGATCTTTAAATATGAACTATATTCAGACATGGATCTATCTGCTTATCTTCTGTATTTTAAAAATCAACTTTAGCAAGATATTATTTACATACAATAATTGTACCTATTTAGTGTTCATTTTAACAGTGTGTGCACCCATGAAACTACCAACACAATAAAATACAGAACATTTTTATCAACTCAAAAAGATTCCGTGTGCCTCTTTGCTGGCCATCTCTGTCTCTGGCCCTAGCTTCAGGCAACTGCTAATCCGAATTTTGTTACTTCACTGTTAGTTTGCATTTCTAGAATTTTATATAAATACAACCATATGGTACATAACACTCTTTCATGTCTGGCATCTTTTACTCAAAATGACTGAAATTCATCCATGTTGTTACATTTATCATTAGTCTGTTCCTTTTTATTGCTGAGTAGTTTTCTAGTTATGGATACACCACATTATATCTATTCACTTGATGATAAACATGTAGGTTGTTTCCAGTTTGAGGCTATTGTGAATAAAGGTCTTGTCAACATTCATGTACAAGTCTTTGTTTGGACATAAGTTTTCATTTCACTTGGGTTAAATACTGGAGTGGAATGGTTGGGTTGTATGATAGCTATGTGTTTAACTTTTTAAAAATTTGCCAAAGTATTTTCCAAAGTCTTTGTGCCATTTTACATCCCTACCTGCCACGCATGAGTTCCAGTTGCTCAACATCTTCCGACACTTGGTCCTGTCAATCATTTTAATTTCAGTAATTTTAATGAGTGTGTAGAAGTGTCTCATTATGGTTTTGATTTGTATTTCCCTGGTGGCTTATGTTGAAATTCTTTCTTGCCCCTATTAACCATTTCATATCTTATTTTATGAATTATCTCTGTTGAAGTATATTGTCATTTTTATTAAGTTGTCCTTTTACAATTGGGTTATATATTTCTTTACATTTTCAGGAAACAAATCTTCTGTCAGAAATTTATTGCAACTGTTTCTTCCCCTTCTGAGTCTTTCCTTCTCGCCTTCTTAAGTGCTTTCAAAGGACAAGAGTTTTTAATTTTGAAAATTACAAATTATGATTTCTGTCTTTTATAGTTCATTATTTATGTGTACTACCTTAAAAATCTTTTTTTTTTTTTTGCTGGTCTCAGTCTTTAATCATGGCTGGGCTTCACGCGCGCACACACACGCACACTCAGGCTTCAGATTTTGTTGAAAGCTGTGATATCGACACTTTGCACGTGTTGCTCAAACTTGGTGATCTCCTCCTTCAGCAAGTCTGTCCCCACCTTGTCCTCCACCACACACTGAATCTGTAGCTTCCAGATACCGTAGCCCACGGGCATCAGCGTGGAGGTCCCCCAGACCAATCCATCCAGCTGGATGGAGGGCATACAGCCTCCAGCTGGGCCATGTCCATCTCATCATCCCAAGGCTTGACACCGAGCATGATGGAGTAATTG
>NW_016834972.1:0-539 GCF_001698545.2 Rhinopithecus bieti | reverse complement strand
AAAAAAACCAGAAAAAAACAAAATGGAAGGAATAAGTCCTTACTTAATAATACTGGATGTAAATGAATTACACGCTCCAATCAAAAGACATGAAGTGACTGAATAGATTAAAAAAAAAAATAGACCCAAAGATCTGATGCCCACAAAAAACACTTCACCTATAAAGACACACATAGAATGAAAAAAAAAAAAAACAAGATGGAAAAGTATTTACATTCAAATGAATACCAAAAAGAGCAGTAGTAGTGTATTAGGGCATTCTGAAATTACTGTAAAGAAAAAGCTGAGAATGAGTAATTTATAAGAAAAGAGATTTAATTGGCTTACAGTTCTACAGGCTATGGCAGGAAGCATGGCAGCCTCTACTTCTGTGGAGGCTTCAGGGAGCTTCTCCTCATGATGGAAGGCAAAGCAGGAGCAGGAACTTCAAATAGAGAAAGCAGAAGCAAGAGGGAGCAAGTGGTAGGGATATGCCACACAAACACTTTTAAATGACCAGATCTTGTGAGTGAGTGAACTCACTCACTATTGTAGAAACA
>NW_016834971.1:0-1415 GCF_001698545.2 Rhinopithecus bieti | reverse complement strand
AGTAGCAAACAAGGGAGCAGTAAGCAGGTTCCAATTACTATTGTAACTTTTATTATAAGAGTTTTAAATTCTCCTAGCGCTGGGAACCATTTTCCAAACATGGCCCCAGGATCAAATCCATGCCACACTTGCACGGGCACATGTGCCAGTTTTGTCATCTCTCTAACTATGTCTTCAACTACTTGCCCTTGATTATCTATGTGTAGGCAGCAATTAGTAAGGTTAAATTTCCTACAGACCTCTCCTTCAGCTGCTAGCAAGTAGTCGAGAGCTAATCTATTTTGATAGATAGCAGTTCTCATCTGAGTTTCTGGCTGGACCAGAATAGTCAAGGCTCTGCTGGTTTTATTAGTGATTATTTTTAAGACAACTTGTAACCATATGATTCGGTTGATCATGTAAATGGGGGTCTGGTATCCCCATGAGCCATCTTGTGACTAAGTAGCAGGCCTATAATAGTGTATGATTCTCTCAGGGGGCCATTTATCATTTTTTCAGTTTCTTATAGCTATGCTTCTCTTTTCGCAGGAAGCATAGACAGGAAAGCCCAGGAGTTTGCCTGTTTTTATGGGCGGTAGGAAGAAAGATGGTTTAATAGTGCCAATAACACAACTACCTGCCCACTGGTCAGCTAATTTGGCATGAGCTCTATGCCCACATATCCAGCATAATCCAGTAGGGGCTGTCCAGTCCCGGTGGGACTCTGGGTGGGTCCACATGGTTTGCAACTTTGGGAATTTACTAAATGATTTTCTCTCTGTGTGATTTGAACTCCGCCAAGTGACTGGTTTTGTGGTACCATTGTACAGTGTCTGTCTCAGACAACTAAGTCATCCTATGGGGTGAGTGAATTCTTTTCCTTCTCTAACTATGCAATATTGGCCAATAATTGAGGCTTTTAGGGCCCAGAAATTATCAGGGTGATTCTTTTGATCCAGGAATTCATTAGGAACTGGGTCTATAGGTACTAATTCTTGGGCTTCCTATGGCCATTGATCTCTTATTACAGTTCCTCCACATACATAACATGAAGTGACATTGAGAGACTGTGCTACATGCTTGGCTAATTGCAAAACAAATTTCTTGTTTTCCTGGAATTTCTGGTACTGGCACATTTAGATCATCATAGAAAGTTTGAAACACTGGCTCAGGAGAGCATTTGTAAACTTCTCCTTGAACCAAGATATTTACTCAAGGAATATGTCTGGCCCCATCGATTCCAAAGGTCACACGCTCCTCTTTTTTCCAGTGAGGATCAAGGGGATTGGTTATTACTAGCTCTAAGGGGTTACATTGACCCTCAGTACAGGAAGGGCCATTTTTTCCTCTCTGAAGGTGGACTGGATCCTTTCCATCTTTTTTTTTTTTTTTTTTTCTTAATCCAAGTGGCCTAAATGACAAAAGACCAGTATTTA
>NW_016834970.1:0-1414 GCF_001698545.2 Rhinopithecus bieti | reverse complement strand
AACAACATTGATGAACCTGGAAGACATTAGGTTAAGTAAAATAAGCCAGCACACACACAAAATAATAGCAAATTATCTCATTTCTATGTAGAGTATCAAAAAATCCAAACTCACTCCAGGTGTGAAGTGGCGGCCTTGTGTGTGATCTTTCTGCCCTCCCCAAGTTTGTATTTTCGACATTAAAGTCTACTTCTTAAAGTTTTAAATTGGAAAATAAAAAAAACGTCAAACTCATAAAAGCAAAGAGTAGAATGATGATTGCCTGAAGCTGGAGGTGGAGGAGATATTGGTCAAAAGTAATGAGTCCTTCCTACATCTCTTACCTTAACAAATAAGTTATTCTTCTCTTTTTTAAATCACCAGGGAATTGAATTATTTCCTGAAGAATTACAACCGAAAGAATAATATATTTATTAAAGTAATGCAGGTTGTATACTGAGATTTCAGAGGCTTAGCAAAATAATATATATTCTGCTCAAATCACCATTTCCTTTTTTTTCTGATTAAGAGGACTTTTTTATGATCTTTCAGGGATTATATTTTCTTTCACCTTCTATCTGCATTCTCTTTCTTCAGCCAATTGATTAAAAAAAGATGCATTTTCTTCTCATCCACACATCACTTTCACTTGCTATTAGTCAATGTGAGTTGAGCTGAGAATAGCAGTTTTCTATTATGACAGCAACTTCTCAGAAATAAACAACATTCGGAAACAAAGCTATAAATCTTTCAACAAAAGCTAATGTATTTTAAGAAACATAAGCAAATGCAGCAATAATCAAATGCTTGTGGTAGAATGGATTTATTTTATTTCTATTGAGTTCAGATAAGATTTTACCAAAAGCTAGCAAATATAGAGCAGAAAAAAGAATATTATCTGAAATAAGAATATTGTAAATGAAGTTAATTTGTCAATAGAAATAAGAATATGACCTCATGTTAATAGTCTCATCTAGAGTTGTACAACACCAAATGCTATTTTTTATTATAAACTGTATTTCATATAAGTATTCAATTTATATCATCCTCTTTCACTATTTCAATGCCTTCTCCACTTTGTATCAGTAGAAAACAGGCCAGCTCCTTCCAGGAAAGCAGGCAATGCTCTTCTTACTTTAATGATGACGAAGAGCACTTGTTTCGGTGATAAACCTGGTTAATTTTTGGTATTTAGTAGACACTGGTTTCACCATGTTGGCCAGGCTGGTCTCAAACTTCTGACCTCAGGTGATCCATCCGCCTCAGCCTCCCAAAGGGCTGAGATGATAGGCGTGAGCCACCACACTTGGCTCAGATTTATTATTTTAGTCTGAAGTTGTCTTGGCTATTTGAACTCTTTAATTCTTTGGTATATATTTTAGAATAGTTTTCTAATTCTATAAAAAAGCGTCATGGATAGTCTTGATAAAAACGC
>NW_016834969.1:0-1513 GCF_001698545.2 Rhinopithecus bieti | reverse complement strand
GACCCAGAAGCCCAGCCGGCTTCACCTCTCAATGGCACTTGCCGAGGGACTTTGCGGCACCTAGCCCGGGCACTCCGGCAGTCCAGAGAGAGCCCGTCCCCAGATCAAGCCCAGCAGGCGCCCGCCGGCCGCGCAGAGTGAGGGGCCCGCCGAGTCCGCGCCCACCCGGAACCTGCGCCGGCCGGCGAGCACCGCGCTCAGCCCCGGCTCCGGCTCGCGCCTCTCCCTCCACAACTCCCCAAGAGCAGAGGGATCCGGTTTCGGTCTCGGCAAGCCCCAGAGAAGGGCCCCCACAGAGCAGCGGCGGGCTGAAGGGCCGACGTCAAGCAGATGAGGAGCAGACGAGGAGCAGTCGTCGACCAGAGCAGACGTCGAGGCCAAGGAGGCGCCGAGAGCTAGCGAGAGCTGCTAGCACGTTGTCACCTCTCACCACCACGCCCTGCCACTGCGCCCAGCTACTCAAGGCAAGTATGGAGCCAACATACTTGACCATCTGCAGGGGTCCACCCTGGGTAGGGGAGTTATGACCACTGGCGTCGGAGGGAGCCCAGCTTATTGGCCCAACTCTGAGATAGACCCATTTCCCAGTGGGCATAGCACGCCAAGGCTTGTCACTCACAGCCTCTGCAACTCCAAGTCTTGGTATGCCTGAAACCCGTACTTTCCATGGGCAAGCCTTCATTGAGCACCTAGTGTGGGGCAGATAGGCCAGGGCTGAGCACACAAGAGGAAGGAGACCCAGACTTTGCCTTGAGGAGATCACGTTCAGGCAGGGACAGAATTACTCCAGAGTGTTGCAGACAAAGGGACCAAAGCCTCTGATTTTCTTTTTTCTTTTCTTTTCTTTTTTTTTTTCAATTATTTTGAGATGGACTTTCACTCGTTTCCCAGGCTAAAGTGCAATGGCATGCTCTCCGCTCACTGCAGCCTCTGCTTCCCGGGTTCAAGCGGTTCTCCTGCCTCAGCCTCCCGTGTAGGTGGGATTACAGGCACCCGCCACCACACCCAGCTAATTGTATTTTTAGTAGAGACAGGGTTTCACCATGTTGGCCAGGCTGGTCTCAAATTCCTGATCTCAGGTGATCCACCCACCTAGGACTCCTAAAGTGCTGGGATCACAGGCGTGAGCCACCGCGCCCAGCCACCTCCAATAGAAGGAGGCAGAGAGAGGTTTGGCACCCAACAGAAATGAGTTTAAATCTTGGTTTCCCTAGTTCTTGGCTTAAGCTTCTCTGGTGCTCAGTGTCTTCCTATGAAAGGGAATGAGAGGGGTCTGGGGTTGTGACAAAATCATGTTTCTAGTACCGGACAAGGTGATGGGCACCTGTAATTTCAGCAACTCAGGAGCCTGAGGAGGGATGATCGCTTGAGGTCAGAAATTCAAGCCCAGGCTGGGCACAGTGGCACACACCTGTACTCCTAGCACTTTGGGAAGCCGAGGTGGGCGGATCACCTAAGGTCAGGAGTTTGAGACCAGTATGGCCAATGTGGTGAAACCCCATCTCTACCAAAC
>NW_016834968.1:0-963 GCF_001698545.2 Rhinopithecus bieti | reverse complement strand
ATACAAATATGTAACACCCAATCAAATGGTACCAACACCACGATCCTGCGTGACAGCAAATAGTGACCAAATCTAAAGAATTCCCAAAGTTGTATTCACATATATTTTTCTGAAGGTTTTTAAGAGAGTTACAAAACAGCCTTACTTCAATTTTACTGTTTCCCAGTAAATAAAAATGAAAATAAATAAATGGGTGATAGGAATTAAGCAGAAAATGGGAACAAAGTGATCATCACAAAATGTATAATTGGGGCCAAAATCCAACTAACTAAAGGTGTTAAAAATATAAAGAGTTTCCTACAGATTAATTTTATTCACTAAATGTATACCAACATTCACTATCAATATTAATATTCTTTTATATATTGATAACACCTGAAAATTTTCCAGAACAGAAGACCCAAAGCCACTGACTGAAGAACCACTATAAATCAGAGTAAATAAAGATATAAGCCAAGGGACGTTAATAAAACTACAGAAAACTAAGGGAAAGAAATGAAAATTTTAAAAACAAAAGTCAAGTTATCAAACGAAAACTAGATAACTAAATAAAGCCAGAAAACATTTTTTAAAGGATTTCCATTAAAGGGAACACCAAACAATTTTCCTTGGGTAATAGGAAAATGATTCCAGAAGGAAGCTCAGACCTGAAGAAAAACATGAAGAGCGATAAACATGGAGGCACACTGAATATATAATGAACATATAAAACATTAATGCCTTCACACTCATTTACAATGCAAATGACCATTTACATTAATACTAGAACACTGGTTGGTTTGTGAATGTACATAGCTTTCTGATAAAACTATAACAAAATCTGGAAAAGCAACAGGTAAAAGAAGTCTATATGGTTTCATTCTACATTTCGTGTTAAGTGGTACACACAGGCCGGGTGAGGTGGCTCACGCCTGTAATCCCAACACTTTGGATAGCCAAGGCGGGCAGATCACTTGAGGTCAG
>NW_016834967.1:0-287 GCF_001698545.2 Rhinopithecus bieti | reverse complement strand
GAGAATGCTAATCAGGAATGTCAGAGGTTGTTGCGTCCTCTCAAGGCTGCTGGAAACTTACAAATAGAAGATTTTATTAGAGCCTGTGCAGGAGTGGGAGGGGCTGCCTATAACGCTCAGTTGTTTGCTGGAGCTCTATCTAAGGCACTCATGGGAAAAAAGGGAGTTTGTTTTCAATGTGGAAAGACCGGTCATTTTAAAAAGGAGTGCCGTAAACTATCTAATAAGAGTGACTCCTCAAGAGTAGGATCTAAAAGCTTCCCACTGAGCCCTGTCGTCGTTGCGGC
>NW_016834966.1:0-4477 GCF_001698545.2 Rhinopithecus bieti | reverse complement strand
TTTTTTTTTTTTTTTTTTTTGGCTTCTTTAATTCTTTATTCTCAGCTATAGCACACATTTCCAGATTACTGCTTATTTCCAGTGCCATTCTAAACTTAATTATTGTAGCTTGCTTAGTTGGTAAACATATTTTATTCTCTATTTACATCCAGAAATTTGAAGCATTAAAATATATAGCATGTTTTGTCAATAATATTAATTTAAGTATTCTTGATTTTTTTTCCTGATTATTCTGGCTAAAAGTTAATAAATTTGACCTTTTCATGTAACTACCTTTTGATTTCATTGATTTTCTGTATTGTTTTTCTGTTTTATCTATTTTTACCCTGATCTTTGTTATTGTCTTTTTTCTACTTCCTTTTGGTTTAATTTGTTCTTCTATATCTATTTTCTCAAGGTAGACTGTGAGGACATTCATTTGAAATTGTTCATCTTTTCTAGTACAGATGTTTATTGCTATAAATCTTCCATTAATTACTGCTTAGATATCTTTTAAATATATTCTCATACCTCTTTCTAACTTTATGAACACGGGGAACACAGTCAGAATTGTTTTAATAGCCTTGACTGCTAAGGTTGATTTTATGTCAGTTCTAAGTCAGTTTCAATTGATTAAATTTTCTGCTCATTATGGTGAGAATGCTTGCTAACTTTTGCGACTTTGTATGCTTGGCAATTTTTGATTGAATGTCAGACGGTGTAAATTTTAACTTCTTAGCTGCAGAGTATTTCTGTTCCCCTATAAATATTCGTGAGGTATGTTTTGAGCTGTGGTTAAATTACTTAGGTACAATTTGATTTGTGTGTGGGGATGGGGTCTAACTTAATATTTGTTACAAAGAACTAGAATAGTACTTGACTATAAGTCATTATTCTATAAGACTAACATAAGACACTTCTGTGTATTCTTCTCAATGCCTATGTTCAGTCCGTCTGAAACTTTATTTTCGGCCTTATTAGGAGCATGTTACCACTAAACCTTTTGGATTTTCTCTCTACCTTGAGTAGTTTGCTCACATACATATCAATACTCATCAGTACTTAACTGAACTGTCCAAAGGGTCCATTTGTCCATCTCCAGAGTTGTAGCTTTGTGCAACACTCTGCTTTGCAGTACTCTGTTTTGTGGACAGTAGCCGCTTTGGTGTCCCTGGACACTAAACTCTGTCTTCTCAACTCATGGTGTCCACTAGGCTCTGATTGGATTCTTCCTTCTTCTGTTGAAGTCTCAAAATTCTCTCAAGGCTGCAAACTATAGTATCATAGGGATCACTTCATTAGATTTTTGTTGTTGTTGATGTTCATCTTTTTAATAGGAGACTAAATTTAGTCCCTATTACTTCATCTTAGATGAAAGGAGAAGTTTCATTTTAATAAATCTTAAAATGTTTTAATTGAATGTCAAATTTGATTTCCTGTACATATGTAAAATAATCTTTGTACTTTTATTATAATATAAATCTAGTACATGCTACTTCATTTTTAAATACTTCCTTGGGATTTTAAAGTTCTATGCATATCTTTTGCCATTTAAAATGGCTGAGAAAAGTATACAAGGGAAATTCATTATTTAATAACTACAATTATACTTTATGTGTCAATACCTCTGTCTAGTCACCCACTATAATTTACAGGCAAAAGTGCAGAGTTAATAGCAGGAAAAGGAAAAGATAAAACCCAACTCAACAAAATTTTCTTCTATAATAATGTTAATTCATAAGCGTATATTAACCTAATATCTGATCATGAAAGTTGTTGTTTGTATGATATTGTTTTATTTAAAAATACACAACTGCAGGGTCAGAGACCTATAGGACTTCATCTCTCCCTCTTCTTTCATAAGATCTGAATTCCAACATGATAGATTATTTTGAACCATAAAAAGATTCTTGTTCTTAAAAAATGACTATTAAACATATAAACTCCAGTGGAAGGTTTATATTTTGACTCTTTATTGGTTAACACTTAACAGTGATGATAAGGCCTTGTATCTACAGGATACCAGTTACCAAAGGTCAAAGGAGTCAGTTATAAACAAAAGAAACTAGGTAGTGTTGGAAAATAGTAAATCAAATTATTTTCACAGCAACTTATAAAATCAGTTTAGTTTATCTTTTAATTAACAACTGCACTATAGAAATACTTTATTTTTTTTTTGCTGTGTAACTATTATTCAATTTGATACAGTCATTCGTCAGTATCTTTGGGGAACTGGTTCGAGGACCCTCATTGATACCAAAATCAGCATATACTCAAGTCTCTTATGTGAAATAGCATAGTATTTGCATATAACCTATGCAATCCTCCCATATACTTTAATTAGCTCTGGATTACATATGATAGCTAATCTATATAAATAGTTGTTATGTTATATTGGTTTACATTCTCATTAATATTTATTTTTGTCTTTTTTTCAGATATTTTCTATTTGTGGTTGGTTGAATCTGCAAATGAGGAACCTGTGGATATGATGACTGACTATACTTTTAAGGTTCGAGGCTATTTTAGCCTTAGTACCTGTAGTACAAGGGTATTTATCATCAAATTTTACTGTGAGAAGAAAATTATCTGCTCATTTTCTGACACCTTTCTCTAAGAGGCTTCAGCTATCAGAGAGATGTTTGCTTTAGATAGGTTCTATCTAAAATGCAGTATCTCATTCACTGTGATAAACCTGCTACTTCCACACAAATGTCTTTTCAGCAGACGATAACAGTAAAATCCTTATCTAGCCCAATACATGGTGTATTTCTAACATAGCCAGTAATTAAAGTTAACTTAAATGAAAAAATATATATAATTACAAATGAATATAATTGGCAGCACAAATTTGGAGCAGAAAGTGCTGTCTAGCAAGCAGGTATATGAAAAAGTGCTAGACATCATTAATCAGCAGAGAAATGTAAATCAAAACTACAATGAGATATCATCTCACCTCAGTGAAAATGGCTTTTCTCCAAAAGACAGATAATAACAAACGCTGGTGAGGATGTGGAGAAAAGGGAACCCTTGTACACTGTCAGTGGGAATATAAATTAGTGCAATCATTTTAGAGGACAGCTTGGAAGTTCCTCAAAAAACTAAAAATAGAGCTACCATTTCATCCAGCAATCCTACTACTATGTATATACCCAAAGGAAATCAGGATATAAAAGACATGTCTGCACTCTCATGTTTATTGCAGCACCATTCACAATAGCCAAGATTTGGAAGCAACCTAAGTGTCCATCAATAGATGGATGGATAAAGAAAAGGTGGTACCTATATACAATGGAGTACTATTCAGCAATGAAACATTGTATCTTGTCATTTGCAACAACATGGATGAAACTGGAGGTCATCATGTTAAGTGAAATAAGCCAGATACAGAAAGACAAACATGACATGTGGATGCTAAACATCATTTGTGGACGCTAAAAATTAAAATAATTTAATTCATGGGAATAGAGGGTAGAAGGATGGTTACCAGGGGCTAGAAAGAGTAGTAGATGCTTAGGGGATGATAAGAATGATTAATAGGTACAAAAAAAATGGAAAGAATAAATAAGATAAAGTATTTGAAGCACTACAGGGTGACTACAGTCAACAATAACTGCATTTTAAACTAAGCAAAAGAATATAATTGGCTTCTTTGTCACACAAAGGATAAATGCTTAAGGTAATGGATACTTCATTGATCCTGATGTGATTATTATATATTGCATGCCTCTATGAAAATATTCCATATACTCCATAAATACATACACCTACTATGTACCCACAAAAATTAAAAATTAAAAAAGAAGTACTACCTAGACTAGTGTTCCAATTCTCCAGCAGTACATGATATTTCTAAATATATTTTATCAGTGAATATAAATGATGAGAGTCCTTCCTTACAGTTTATGATTAAGTTAGAGCTCCACTAAAATCAGATTTTCTGATAACATCAAATTTCAACAAATTTTTCTTCATGTCGCATTCAGGTAGTTGTTTACTTTCTCCATTTAATATTGCTCTTATACTTTGTTCATTTTTTAATTTTTTTTTATTATACTTTAAGTTCTAGGGTACATGTGCATAACGTGCAGGTTTGTTACATATGTATACTTGTGTCATGTTGGTGTGTTGCACCCATCAACTCGTCAGCACCCATCAATTCGTCATTTATATCAGGGATAACTCCCAATGCAATCCCTCCCCCCTCTCCCCTCCCCATGATAGGCCCCGACGTGTGATGTTCCCCTTCCCGAGTCCAAGTGATCTCATTGTTCAGTTCCCACCTATGAGTGAGAACATGCGGTGTTTGGTTTTCTGTTCTTGTGATAGTTTGCTAAGAATGATGGTTTCCAGCTGCATCCATGTCCCTACAAAGGACGCAAACTCATCCTTTTTTATGGCTGCATAATATTCCATGGTGTATATGTGCCACATTTTCTTTTTTTTTTCTTTTATCTTTTATTTTATTTTATTTTATTTTTTTAGACGGAGTCTCGCT
>NW_016834965.1:0-2210 GCF_001698545.2 Rhinopithecus bieti | reverse complement strand
ATGTATCTGGGTGCTCCAATGTTGAGTGCATATATACATATTTACAATTGTTACATCTTCCTGATAAATTGACACCTTTGTCATTATATACTGACCTTCTTTGTCTCTTCATGTAGTTTTTGTCTTGAAGTCTATTTTGTTTCATATAATTGCAGCTATTCCTGCTGTTTATTGGTTGCCATCAGGATGGAATATATTTTTCCATGTGTTTATTTTCAGTCTGCGTGTCTTTATAGGTGAAGTGTGTTTCTTGTAGACAACAGATCATTTTGTCTGTTTTTTAAATCTGTTCATCCACCCTACATCTTTTGATTAGAGAGTTTAATCCCTTTACAGTCAATGTAATTGTTGATAACTAAGGACCTGTAGCTTCCATGTTGTAATTTGTTTTCTGGTTGTCTTATGGTTTTGTCTTCCTTCTTTCTTTCCCTTCTGTCTTCCTTTCAGTGAAGGTGATTTACTCTGGTGGAGTGATCTCAGCTCACTGCAACCTCTGCCTCCCAGGTTCAAGCAATTCTCCTGCCTCAGCCTCCCGAGTAGCTGGGACTACAGGCGTTCATCACCACACCCAGCTAATTTTTGTATTTATAGTAGAATCGGGATTTCACCATGTTGTCCAGGGTGGTCTCGATCTCTTGACCTTGTGATCTGCTTGCCTCGGCCTCCCAAAGTGCCGGGATTACAGGCGTGAGCCACCGTGCCTGGTTGGCTTTTTATTTTTTATGTATCTGTTGCATGTGTTTTGGTTTGAGGTTGTCATAAAGCTTGCAAATGCTATCTTATAACCCATTATTTTAAGCTAATAACAACACTGTTTGCATAAACAAACAGACAAGAAAAAATAACTAATAAAAACTCTACACTTCATCCCCCTGCTTTTAAACTTTTTGTTGCTTCTGCTTATACCTTATTTTACTATGTCTTGAAAAGTGGTTGTAATTATTATTTTTGATTGTTTCATAATTTAGTCTTTCTACTTAAGATAAGAATATTTTATACACCAGAGTTACAGTGTTATAATATTCTGTTTCCTGTGAACATACTATTACCAGTTAGTTCTGTACCTCCAGATGATTTCTATTACTCATTAACTTTCTTTTTTTTTTTTTAATTGAAGAACTTTCTTTAGCATTTCTTACAGGACATGTCTGGTGTTGATGAAATCCCTCAGCTTTTGTTTGTCTGGAAAAGTCTTTATTTCTCCTTCCTCTTTGAAGGATATTTTAACCAGATATACTCTTCTAGGATAAAATTGTTTTCTTTCCTTCAGCACTTTAAATACGACATGCCACTCTCTCCTGGCCTACAAGGTTTCTGCTGAAAAGTCTGCTGCCAGATGTATTAGAGCTTCATTGTATGTAATTGGTTTCTTTTCTCTTACTGCTTTTAGGATACTTTATTTATCCTTGACCTTTGGGAGTTTGATTATTAAATGACTTGAGCTAGTATTTTTTGGGTTAAACCTGCTGGTAGTTCTATAATCTTGTACTTGGATATTGACATCTTTCTCTAGGTTTGGGAAGTTCTTCATTATTATTTCTTTGAATAAGCTTTCTACCCCATCTCTTTCTCTATCTCCTCTTTAATGCCAAGAACTCTTAGATTTGCCCTTTTGAGGCTATTTTCTAGATCTTGTAGCCACGTTTCATTGTCTTTTGTTCTTTTTTTTCTCTTGCCTCTTCTGACTGTGTATTTTGAAATGGGCTGTATTCAAGCTCACTAATTCTTGCTTCTGTGTGGTCAATTCTGCTATTAAAAAACTCTGATGCATTCTTCAGAGTGTCAATTGCATTTTTCAACTCCAGAATTTCCAATATCTTTGTTCAATCTATCTGATAGAATTCTAAATTCCTTCTCTGGGTTATCTGGAATTTTTTTAGTTTTCTCAAAACAACTATTTTGAATTGTCTGTCAGAAAGATCACTGTCTCTGTTTCCGCAAGATTGGTTCCTGGAGGCTTGTTTAGTTCGTTTGGTGAGTTCATGTTTTCCTGGATATTGATGCTTGTGGATGTTTATCTGTGTCTGGGCATTTAAGAATTGGTTATTTATTGTAGTCTTCACAGTCTGAACTTGTTCGTATTCATTATTTGGAAAACTTTTCAAATATTTGAAAGGATTTGGGTGTTGCTAAAGCTGTATCTGCTTTAGGAGGCACCCCAAGCCCAATAACACTGTGGTTCTTGCAGACTCTTACCACCTTAATGGTCT
>NW_016834964.1:0-2900 GCF_001698545.2 Rhinopithecus bieti | reverse complement strand
AAGAATGGTGAAAATCTTCTAGCTGTGCTTCCCAAGTGATCTCCCTCTCCCAAGTGCCCCACCGCCCCGGGCATCTGCACTGCCTGTCCTCCCCGTGTCATGTGACACAGTGAGCTTTTCTTATTTGAAAACCACTCCCTTTGAAGTTTATATTCACCTCCAAGTGGTGAGTACAGAATGCCTTTGTATTTTCCTATCTGAAGATGGAGATATGTTTCCAATGAGAAAATTGAGCACAGAGGGTGCTAGAAGGGCCTCATGAAACTGAAAAAAGTAGTCAAGGAATCTGAGAATGAGAAGGAAATTGAGAGATCACCTAGTCCAATCCCTTTTATCCAGTCCTTTTATTTTACAGGAAAAAAAACTGAGGCCCAGAAACATTAAGTGACTTTCCCAAGGTCTCACAGCTGGTTGATGGCCTGGCTGGAACCCAGGTCCCTTGACTCCCAGCCATGATACCGTATGGATTTCTCATACCTAAGCCAAAGCTGGCTTTTCTCTGCATATTTCTTAGAGATCCCAAGAGATGATGGATGTGCTATGCCTTTAGGAGTCCACTTCACTGTCTCAGTCTTTACTGTTAAAATGTTCATCGTCAGTTGACCTGGTTCACTGCAGCTCAAGTTCTTCCAGTCTTTTCTCAAACTTTACCAAGGCTGTGAGGTCATAATGAAGACAATAGTATAACACACATGCAGGTCTTTTTACTAAACTATTGATAGATATTTGATACAAATCACTGAGCAGCATGATAAATAAAAACGTTTATCCCTTTAAGAATTCCACCTTTCTTGCACATGTGGTATCATCCTTGAACTTGAGCCTCATTGGTCAGAACCACAGGAGTGACCAAGGGCTCTGATACAGACTCTCATTACCCAGTTTATCTGAGCTAGCAACAGTTAGTTCTTTCTAAAGATTCAACAATGCTTTCATTGCTTTTTAAAGTTTTTTTTTCCTCCTTCCAAATTTGTGTGTTTGGGGGAAGGGCAGAGAAAAGGGTTTAAGTCCTTAAGTGTTTCTATGAACCAGAAGTGACTAGGGCAGGGTTACAGGCAGAAGGTAGGATGACATTTGTTTGGATGCATTATATGTAAGCAACCTTCTATTCATCATGTTTTAACAAAAATGGATCCACTTCTATAGTGCATCCATTTTATTTTCCCTTAACCCTATTCACTAAACCTTTTGGAGCAACTACCAGGAATCAGCCCTGTGTTAGGTGCTGGTGTACAAATGCCCTCAGACTAGTGTGAGAGGCAGAAGGAATTACATAGATGCTATAGCACAGATGTGTGGAAAGGGCCTGGGGCTCAAGAAAAGCCACCCAGGAGCTAGCGACAATTCACATAAAAAAAGTATAGAGAAAGTGAAGTCAAAACAATGCTTTCTAAAATTTAAAATGGGGCTTCCAAATTTGAAATGGGGATGTTCATCTGGACTTAGCAATTGTCATACATTGGCATTTTACATACTTTTTAAAAAAATTAATAAAAGTGTAAGGAAGAACATTTCAATTGCTGTTACCACCCAGAGACAACCATTATTGGATGACTTTTGCAAATGTTTCTCCATTTTATTTATTTATATAGTGGAGATCAAACATGTAAAATTTTGTTTCCTAAATTTTCTTTGTTTTTACCTAACAAGCATTTTTCCACTTTATGGCAAATCTTCATATGCATTATTATGATGATGATGATTATTACTACTGTGAGATGGAGTCTTGCTCTTGCCCAGGCTGGAGTGCAGTGGTGCCAAGTGCATTATTTTAATACCTGAATGATACTCTGTTTCGTGGGTAAATTATATTTTATTAGGCCATTTTCTATTACTGGATAGTATGTGGATATACTCTAATAGTAACACACATTCATGGGCTTTCTCATAAAACATCATTACAAATTTCAAATTTCTATAATTTTTCATGGGAGGACAACTAAAGCCTTGTCTAGAAACTTAGCAACTTAAATGTGAAACACAGACATCTCCCCAGTAAGTTCTTTATTTGTCCAGAACACCTGCCTCCAGCCATGTCACAGACACATGGACAACTCTTCCTTAGAGAAGCGGCTCTTGTCTCTGTTGTGGTAATATATTTGACACCAGGAGAGAAAACATGGAAGACACAGAACCAGGTTTCACTGCCTAGACTTTGATTTTACTGACATTGTTCAGTGGCATATGTAACTTCTGTTTGAAATTCCACAAAGATCTACGTAGCATTTCAGGCTCCTGCAAAGTGTGGGTGTTCTGTCAAGCTTACTTGTCATGTTTGAATCATTTCATACACTTTCTTTGTGATGTGTGATAAGCTTCCAATTTGATATAAGATTTTAAAATCATTTTAGGATTGATTCATTACCCTTTAAAAGTCCAGCATATGATTCAGTTAGTTCGTTGTCCATTAAAAGAAGTAGTTCTCTCTTCCCCATTTTCATTCAGTACCTCAGTGTGAATAGAGCTTTGACACATATTTATTTTAATGTAAATTGCTTAGATGCAGTATAAAGGAACATGGCTCTTTCCAGTGCTGAGAGAGCAGTTGTGAAGGCCAAGATTAATTAGACCTTCATCATCTTAGAAGATGAAGAAGACGAAAAGTGATTTTGGGAGAAGGATAGCTCTGACCCATTAGATGAAATCATTCATGACATCAGTGCCGCCCAGATAGCCATTTGTAACTAAGTGCAAATGACCTATGAGTTCTTAGGAAAGAAAAACCTATCACCTAAGTTGCATCAATACAATGACAAAACAACTAAATAAAAGGTGAGAAAATCAATCAGTTATCAACATCATGATACCTCACAGCCATTTTAACAGATGGTTTTAACTGAGTGCTACAGGGTTTTGGCACCATGTGGCAACTAGCTAAAAATGTACTGAATATTATATCA
>NW_016834963.1:0-3202 GCF_001698545.2 Rhinopithecus bieti | reverse complement strand
ACACTTTTTTAGGAGACATGTGTCTTCTGTGTTTATGTGGTCAATGATATTACTATAAACCCATGGTTGATGAGGCTATATACATTTTATATAGGTTATATATTTATCATCTGGTTTCTTGAGAATGGAAATTCAGTTATGTGTCTATTTCCAAACTAAAATGTACTTTTTTAGATCATTTGCACTGCAAGGTTTATTGCAAAAAATGTTACAAACAACAAAATAAATAAGTACAGATTTTTTCTACACAGAGTCACTATAGCGAGGTCTTCTTTGCCTGCATTTGTTTTCTTGCGCTTAACCTGTAGTATCCCGGGTGTCCCTCTGACCATTCCACCTGACCTTGTGTATTTCCCAGGCCCTAGCAAGGACTGTGGCACCAGCAGCCTTGGTGAGCTGATGTTCATTATGGGAGCACCAGGGATAGCAGCTGACTCTCCCACCTCTACCCATGCGTGGAAGGATTCCACTAAACCAGGATTCCGTGTCAGCGCACAACCCCATTACAGCCACGGGCAACCTGCAAGAGTCCAGTGACACTGAGATGCTAGGTCGGTTTGGAAAAGAGGGGCAGAAGCCAGAAGTGAGAAGGGGCAATATCCAAATCCATCCCAGCGCATTTTAAGGCAGCAGTTAAACATTGTATTTTATTTTAAGAGAGAAAACATCAATATGCATGCTAAATGGACAGGGAGTGGTTCAACAGCCATAAACCATGACTGTGCGGGACATGCAAGTTATGACATTTTTTAGGACTTAGACGAAAGGAAGTACTTACCTTGCGTTATTTCAAGGTACTGATGGGGCACATGACATTTCTTGTTGTTATTGGCAACAAAAAAGAATGTCTTTTTTGGTATTTGTCCCACAACCTTTTTTGAGAGAGCTTCTTCCACCCTTTAAGTATGCTCTTTAAGAATGAATCTAGCCATGACTCCCAGGGTTTAAAGCTCATGGTGTTTCTCCTAATCCATGCCCTTGTAGGACATTCCATCAGGAGCCTCCACTTACCTAGTTAAGTGGCTTGAAAGATGACCCCAATTCTGAAATGAGATGCCACCCTGAGCAGAGGGCCCAGCCAACCTGTGCCTAGATTCCTGATGCAGGGAACTGTGAGATAACACATTGGTGTTGTTTTAAGCTGGTAAATCTGTGGTACTCAAAAGCAATGCAACTTTAAATAAAATATCGACTAGGATAAACTAATTTTATTTATATATGTGCATTTATTTGTGTATCTGTGTATGTAAACATACATCAACAAAGAGGCTGTCCCTAACCAAACTTTAGACAGGCTCCTCTGAGCTCATTTTGGCTAGGCCTCATCCTTGGTGTGTTCTGCAGTGCCCAGTTTTAGCAAGACTCTGGCCACGTTGGCTTAGCCAGAATCTCACGCCCTTGAGATCTGATCCAAGTCCTTATTCCGCACCATCCCCAAGTGATTATCTGATCTCCCTAGCTTGCATTCAGCAAGAATCCTGTCAAGTCCATTTAGCCAGAAATCCTTCATCTCGCTGACTTAATTCAGTAGTTTTCCATCATCCACTGACCACCAACTTGGCTTCTTGGCTATAAATCCCCATTTTCCCATGTTGTATTAGGAAATGAGCCCAGTTCTATACTGAGGCCTCTTTTCCCTGTTTTGACAGCCCTTAAAATCTGTTTTCACTACATATCTTTCTGGCTCTTGTTTTCTTTAAAAGCGCAGGCATATGTAATAAACACATAAAATGCACACAGCCTATCCACACACTCATGGGTCATTTATAAGAAACTAGACAGCGTATGGTAATGTACACATGCATGTATAGTGTATCCATGTGTATATTACTTACTGGAGAAGTGAGAAGTGAGGAGTTTCCTTTAACTAGGATATTAATGAGGCCCTTAATTGACCCAAAGAGGTTTGTTGTGATTTAATTTTTTCCTCCTGTTCTATTTCTTCAGTAAACCCGGCAGTAGTCTAACCTTAAAATGGAGTTGATGTCCTTATAGGTCATTACCTTTAAAGAAAACCAAAGCAGGTGTTTTCTCTTGGATGTATTAAAATACCTAAAAGGAAGCTTAGATTTACTTGTGGCACAGCAAATGCATTTAATGTCAACTAATGCAAGCTGTTGAAGGTGTGGCCACAGAGCATTTGATTTTATAGAAAAGAATATCTAGAGAGTATTTTGAGAATAACATGGCTGTGCTATAGCTTATCTTTTGGAGAGCATCCCAGGTTTGCTTATTCTCTGCCTTCAATATTGAGTTGAAGGATTTTGGGAAAAGGACTTGTTAAACATATCCCTTCTATTCCTGGAAAACTAGAAATATAAAGTGTTAATAATGCCAGTGTCACTGTGACCTCCTGCACTGACAGGACTGTTTATGCCAGGTCATTTTTCTGGCACATAGGGATTAGCTTTGACAGATTGGTAACTTATTTTTTTAAGATGGGAGACATCTAAAATATTTATGTTTTCCTCTCTTAGTCCCATCTCTAATATTTAGAAATGTTCTCAGACTTTAAAACAATGCACAAGGCTTCAGTTTTCTGTCATTTGACTTTAGAAGGAAATGTTTGTTCATAATATTTATCCTCTTACATAAAATTTATGTAGAAAATCTCACCTCCGAATATGTTAAATGACAAAATTACTTTATAAAATGTTTATGCACACTTTATAACCTTGTTTTCATTTGGCCATGTGAAAGTACAAGGTGTAGTAGACTTCAACAGTCTTGAGTGCCAGGAATAATTCAGAAAAGAAGATAGTTGACAAATGAATTTAAAGAGTCCTAATCTGAAAATGGTAAAATGTAGAAAGACCTTGCTGGCTTTCTGGGTGTCAGTTTCTTCAGCAGTCCAAACCTAAGTTTAGAAGAAAAGCTCAGCATTGAGCACTTTCACCTTCATGGATAAGCTTCAGCTTGCTCTTGCTGAGAGAAGAAGGCAGAATTAGTTTGAAGTGTGCAGCCGTTTTGTAAACTTTCTAGATATCAAAATAAATTTAGATATATAAATGCATTTTCTGAGATAATATGCCTCAGTTTCTATAACCATTTCACCTGGAATGTCTAATCAGTCCTATGAGTGTATTCCCACATGTGCCCAGCTTCTACGAAAACCAATTCACTGCCTCATGACAATTAAGTACATGTTAGTTAAGGAGGAAAAAAAATTAAATTGTTAAATCTAGTGTGTAGGCTTCTTACC
>NW_016834962.1:0-2456 GCF_001698545.2 Rhinopithecus bieti | reverse complement strand
CGTGAATTCAGCTCAGAAAGTTACACCTTTCTTTTCATGGAGCAGTTTGTTAACACTTGTTTCATATAATCTGCAATGGGATATTCTGGAGCACATTGAGGCCTATAGTGAAACAGTAAATATCCTCATGTAAAAACCAGAAGGAAGCTTTCTGAGATACAGCTTTGTGATGTGTGAATTCACCTTACAGAGTTACACCATTCTTTTCATTGAGCAGTTTGATAACACTGATTTCGTGCTATCTGCAATAGGGTATTTGAGAGAGCATTGAAGCCTACGGTGACAAAGGAAATATTCTCAGATAAAAACCAAAAAGAAGCTTTCTGTGAAACTCCTTTGTGGTGTGTGAATTCATCTCACCGAGTAACACCCTTCTATTCATTGAGAAGTTTGCTAACACTATTTTCGTTTAATCTGAAACTGGATATTCAGGATTGCATTGAGGAATATGGTGAAAAAGTAAATATCCTCACACAAAACTAGAAAGAAGCTTTCTGAGAAACTGCTTTGTGATGTGTGAATTCATCTCACAGAGTTACACTGTTCTTTGCATTGAGCAGTTTACTTTACACTGTTTTCTTGGATTCTGAAATCTGATATTTCTGCACGCATTGAAGCTTATGGTGACAAAGTAAATATCCTCATATAAAACCTAGAAAGAAACTTTCTGAGAATCCACTTTCTGATGTGTTAATTTATCTCACAAAGTTACACAATTATTTTCATAGAGCAGATTGGTAGCACTGTTTTTGGTGCATCTGAGAAGGGATATTTTGGATTACATTGAAACCTATGATAACAAAGGAAATAACTTGAAAGAAAGCCTCTGAGAAAGCTCTTTGTGATATGTGAATTCATCTCACTGAGATACACCTTTCTTTTCATGGAGCAGTTAGCTAACACTGTTTTGGTGGAATCTGCAAAGGGATATTTGGGAGCGCTTTGAGACCTATGGTGAAAAAGGAAATATCCAAAGATAAAAACTAGAAAAAAGCTTTAGAGAAACTACTTTGTGATGAGAGAATTCATCTCACAGAATTATACCTTTCTTTTCATTGAGCAGTTTGGTAGCACTCTTTGTGGGGAATTTCCAAAGGGAAATTCTGGAGCTCATAGAGGCCTATGGTGAAAAAGGAAATATCTTCAGATAAAAACTGGAGAGAAGGTTTTTGAGAAAATGTTTTGTGAGGTGTGTATTCACCTCATAGAGATAAACCATTTTGTTGATGGGGCAGTTATTCATCACTGTTTTTGTGGTGTCTGGGAAGTGATATTTGAGAGCGCATTTAGGCTGATGGTGGAAAAGTAAATATGCAAAGATAAAAACTAGAAAGGAGCTTTCTGAGAGATTTATTTGTACTAGGTGAATTCATCCCCCAGAAGTAAACCATTCTTTTCATTGAGCAGTTTGGTAACCCTGGTTTTGTGTTATGTACAAATCTATATGTGGAGCGCAGAGAAGACTATGGTGAAAAACGAAATACCTTCAGATAAAACTAGAATGAAGCTTTCTGAGAGACTGTTTTGTGACGGCAGAATTCATCTCACTGAGTTAAATCTTTCTTTTCATTAAGCAGTTTTTAGCAATCTTTTTGTGGAATATGCAAGGAATAATCAGGAGCAGATAAAGGCCAATGTTGAAAAAGGAAATATTCTCAGGTAAAAACAGGAGGGAAAGTTTCTGAAAACTACTTTGTGAAGTGATCATTCATCTCATAGAGGTAAAGCTTTCTGTTGGGAGAGCAGTTTGGCATCACTGTTTTTGTGGTGTCTGAGAAGGGATATTTGGGAGCGCATGGAAGCCGATGGTGGAAAAGGAAATATACTCAGTTAAAAACTAGAAAGAAGCTAAATGAGAAAGCTCATTGTGATTTGTGAACTCATTTCACAGAGTAACCCCTTTCTTTTCATGGAGCAGTTACCTAACACTGTTTTCATAGAATCTGCAATGTTATAATATGGAGAACATTGAGGCCTATAGTGAAAAAGGAAAAATTCTTAGATAAAAACTAGAAAGAAGCTTTCTGAGAAAAAACATTGTCATGTGTGAATTCGACTCACACAGTTACACTTTTCTTTCCATGGAGCAGTGTCCTAACACTGTTTTCGTGGCATCTGCAATGTGATATTTGGGAGCGTATTGAGGCCTATAGTGAAAAAGGAAATACCCTCAGATATAATGAGAAAGAAGTTTTCTGAGGAACTGCTTTGTGTTGTGTTAATTCATCTCTCAGAGTTGCATGACTCTTCTAATGGATCGGTTTGGAATTACTGTTCTTGGGGAACCTGAGAAAGGATATTTTGGATCTGACTGAAGCCTATGGTGACAAAGGAAATATCCTCACATAAAAACTAGAAAGAAGTTTTCTGAGAAAGTTCTTTGTGATGTGTGAATTCACCTCACAGAGTTACACCTTTCTTTTCATGGAGCAGTTTGCTAAGACTGTTTTATGGAA
>NW_016834961.1:0-2101 GCF_001698545.2 Rhinopithecus bieti | reverse complement strand
GGGCGGGCATGGAACCCTCCCAGCTAGGTGTGGGATATAATCTCCTGGTGTGCCCGTTTGCCAAGACTCTTGGTATAGGGCAGTATTGGGGTGGGAGTTACCAGATTTTCCAGGTGTTGTGTGTCTCAGTTCCCCTGGCTAGGAAAAGGGATTCCCTTCCCCCTTGTGCTTCCCAGGTGAGGCGATGCCTCTCCCTGCTTCAGCTCTCGCTGTTTGGGCTGCAGCAGCTGAGCAGCACCGATTGTCCAGCACTCCCTAGTGAGATGAACCCATTACCTCAGTTCAAAATGCAGAAGTTACCTGTCATGTGTGTCGCTCGTGCTGGGACCTGGAGACTGGAGCTATTTTTATTCGGCCATCTTGCTCTGCCCCCCTCTAATCCTATTTATTATACTCCCGTTAAAGGTCCCACCTTTTCTACTGATGCTTCGAACAATGGAAAATCTAGATACTAGCATCAAATAACTCAAAAATTTCTCACTATCCATTTAAATCTGTACAACAGGAAGAACTTTTTGCCATTTTTATGGTACTGCAAAATTGGCCTCAAACCCCTTGTAATATAGTTAGTGATTCCTAATATACTGTATATGTGACTAAGTATATTTCTCAAACTTCTTTACCATTACTCTGAGAAACCCCTTTACAAAAACTATTTTCCTTATTGTTCTTAAATCTTACTTCCTGTACAACCCCCCTTTTTATCACTCATATTCGTTCACATTCAGCTTTACCGAGACCTTTAACTTTTGGTAATAGCCAAATTGATTCTTTACTTGTTGACAATGTCCAACAGGTTCAGGATAAACATCAATTACATCATACTAACAGTTTAAAATTACAACAGCTATTTTCTATAACACGCCATCAAGCCCGAGCTATTGTCAGAGCCTGTCCATCTTGTGCTCCTGTTATTGCACCCTTTCAAAATCCAGGTATAAATCCCTGAGACACTCAACAAAATCATATTTGACAAACGGATGTAACTTATGTTTCTTGTTTTGGTCGTTTAAAATATGTTCATCATACAATTAATACTTGGTCACACTTCCAATGGGCTGCACCATTACCCTCTAAAAAAGTTGATTCTGTTATTACTCATTTGCTTACTTGCTTTGCAGTTATGGGAGTTCCTACTAAATTAAAAACTGACAATACTCCTGCTTATTACTCTCGTAAATCGACTGCCTTTCTCTCCTCATACCACATTCGTCATTCCACTGCTATTCCTTTTAACAGTCAAGGTCAAACAATTATTAAAAAAGCTAATGCTACCTTAAAATTACAACTTTTAAAACAAACAGGGGAAAATGGAGGAGATTCCCCAAACATCAAATTCTGAAAGCTCTTTTTACTTTAAATTTTCTTAACTATTGGCACCAATTACAGCAATCTGCAGCAATGAAACATTTTCAACAACCATTAAAAAAGGCACAAGCTAGAAATTTGTGGGTGTACTATCCTTCATTACAAGGCCAATATTTAAAAAGAAAAGTTTTACAATGGGGTCGAGGTTATGCTCTCGTTCGTACAGGTGCCAGAGACGAGTGGTTCCCATCCCGACGGTTGAAGCAGTGCCATGGCGAAGAGGAGCCAACCGGGAGACTTCCTGGTGGCATTTCAGGAATTAAATATGAGTGCTCAGAGAACCTTCACCTTTGGAACTTGACGAGTGGAACTCCCGACCTGGGGTCAGCTAAAAAAGCTTACTCAAGAAGCTGAAGGGGTTGTTCAACAAGCTAGACAGCCCAAAACCTCACTGACCTTATTTCTGGCTATGCTAGCTGTAGTAAATTGCCAGGTAACAGCTGGAGAATTCACATATTGGGCTTATATTCCCTTTCCACCCTTATATCAAGGTGTGGCCTGGGGAGACAAAGAAGTTTTAGTATTTACTAATGATACTGCTTGGATGCCATCACCTTTTTAAAATCAGGATCCTGAGTTAGACACGGGTGTAATAAACAGTTCATATCAATTTGGGGTAAAAGGGTTACCTATATGTCTTGGGAACAGTCCACATGGTTTACATACTTCTCATGAGGCTTGGGCTGTACACTATAATCGTAGTCACATTGCTGCCTTTACTATAATTGTTGTT
>NW_016834960.1:0-964 GCF_001698545.2 Rhinopithecus bieti | reverse complement strand
CACCGTAGCACGTGAGGGCTCTGCCGGTGCGCCCCTATCTGCTGCTTCCTGGGGATCGTGGCTACTTCTTCCAGAGAAGGGTGGATTTGCCCCCGTTGCCCCTGCAGGGCCTTGTGAAGCTCCGGCCAAGTCCTCCAAGGGTAAGGGCAGTAAACTGGGCTCCTTGCCCTTCTTGCTGCTTGAGTGACAACCCTGGGGTCATCCCTAGGCCCCGTCACTGCCCCTGCTTCTAAATGGAGAACATTTTGGCAAATCTTCCTGGCAGAGGCTGGGGGCTCATCCCTGTTATCTGTTCTAGCTTGGGAAAGCCAGGTTAAGACATCTGGGCAAGCAGACAGTAGAGTGGCCCCCAGGAAGGGTGGGTGGAGGGCACTGGCCTTTGGGCTTCCCTGGACCGGGGAGGGAAGGAGGAAGGTTACCAGGAAGTACAGCTCTCAGGGCTGTGGTTAGGAGGAGGTGGTAATGCTGGTGGGGGGATGGGGCTGTGGCTGGTTTGGGGTGGAGGATCAGTGACAGCCAAGGTTTGTCAGCCTGCAGAGGGGTGGCTGACTCATGGACTCGGGGCTGCGGAGCTCAGTGGTTGCCCTTAGTTCTTGGATCCTTGAGACTTCTGGAGCCTGGATCTGGGCAGCCTAGGGGTGGAGGTGGTGAGGGGCAGGAGTAGGGGTGGGAGGGGAGGCCTTGCATGACAAGGTGCAGGGAAGGAAAGCCAGCCAGAGACTGGTTTGCAGTGGTTGCTCCCATCCCCATTCCCACGCCAAAACCCACCCCTACCCCCACCCAGGTGCAGGGTCTGTCCTGGGCAGGTGTCCTCTGGCTTCAGCAGATCCCAAGCTGGAAGCTGGCAGCCACACAGGGATGTCACTTGTGCCAGCTTTGTCCTGCACTTTGCTTCCTGAAGTGTGAGGCGCCCGCCCAGGAGAGCATGGGCACACCCCACACCTCTCATTTTGAGGGTTCTGGG
>NW_016834959.1:0-3985 GCF_001698545.2 Rhinopithecus bieti | reverse complement strand
TCATATGGTACATCTAGTTCTAGTTCCTTGTGGATTTTCCTTCCTGTTTTCCTTTATGGTTGAACTAGTTTACAATCCCACCAGCAGTGTAAAAGTGTTCCTATTTCTCCACATCCTCTCCAACACCTGTTGTTTCCTGATTTTTTAATGATTGCCATTCTAACTGGTGTGAGATGGTATCTCATTGTGGTTTTGATTTGCATTTCTCTGATGGCGAGTGATGATGAGCATTTTTTCACGTGTCTGTTGGCTGTATGATGTCTCTATTTTTTGGTATGTATATATGCATACATATGTATTTATATACATATCTATGTGTATATACCTGTTATATTTAGATATATATTTGTATGTCTATATTTATATGTTTATTTATACTTATACAAATATATATTTGCACATATATAATTGTAGGTATTTATAATGGGGTGTGTGTTTGGGGTTATAGATACATATGCACATAGGGGGATACTTGGGGATACCAGAGAATAAAATGCTAATTATAAAAACCTAATTATGTATTTTAAGACATGGACAGAAGAGTGAGGGAGATGTCTTTGTGTAAAGGCAAGATAAGTGCTTTTTCTTGTTTCAAAACAAATGGAGAACAATATAGTACATTGATTATTCCTATAAATGAGAATAGCTATGATCTCTGGTGAAGAGCATAAGCTATGACTTGGAAAGGAAGGAGATCCCAGAAGGCACTTCTGGTACAGTGGTGCACAATCAGTCAAACCAAAGAATTCCCAAGTTCCTAAACTGGACAATAGTAGCTTGATTGTTTTTGTTTGTAAATGTAACATGCTCTCTGCTAAATAAAAAAAATCATATTTAAATATAATTGCAGTATTACATATGTAATTGTACATATAATCCATAATATAAAACTACTGTACATTAATAATGTGTTTGTACACTTTTTAAATATTGTTCTAGAAATTGTGGAAAAACAATACCATACGGCAATATGCCTGACTCCAAAAAATGAACATTCTAGTTGTGAGATAAAACATTTATATATTAAATCTTTAAAAAATTCTGTATGCTAAATCAATCACCTGAGTGTTTTTAGAGCACAGAAAGAGATAGCAGTTAGAAAAGAATTCTTACAGGAAGTAGGGGAGAAATACAGTACAGAAATTCATCTTCAGCTAGAAAAAAATTACAATTTATTATTCTTTGCTTTGCCATTATAAATGGCCAAATGAGAAATCCTCAAATCCTTTCAATAATTATGTTTCTATTTTAATTTTACTAAATAAATATATGTCCAATTGTTGGTTAATGTAAGATCCAATTTATTTCACATAATTTGAGTATAAGAATTAAGTTAGAGATTATCTAGTCTACTGTTTTTGAATTGTCTGTTCTGGAATTTTCTTAAATTCTTAAAAATTAAAAATACCAGCTTTTCAAGGATTCTAATTTTATAGGCCTATGATGGGTTCCAACAATTTCTGTTTTGAGCAAGCTACTCATCTGATTGTGATGTGCAGGATGTGTAAGGTCACTGTTTCAATGAATTGTCCAATAAATACTAGAAAATATGGTTGAGGATTTGATGGAAAATTCTAAGTCTTTGCAGTAGAGTTCAAGATGTAAAATGATAGTTATGGATTCCTAAGTTGCTCCAATTCCCCAATTAGATTTTTGTTCAAGTATTTCTATTTGTTATATGAATTTTGTATTTGCCTTTTGTAAAGTGACAGATTTTCCACTCTAATATTTTGTGAGTGCTTTATGGCTTTATTTTTTCTAACACTAGTATGATGGATAATGTATGATACATAATATTATACAAGTCATGATTCAACTTTGCAGACTAATAATCTAAATCAATAAGAGCTATATTAGCACTACTATTCATATGATAAGTTTCGTTTAGTTTACATGAAATTTCAGTAGAGGTCTAAAGTCAACAATTTATTGTCCACATCAATGTAGCTCTTGGATTTGGGTTCCCATTTTTACTAAGTTAGTGAGAACAAAATTTTTTATCTGCATGGAGAAAATATTTAGGTAGCAATTAAAACAAATCATCTGGAATATGCACTCAAGTATCTCTTTAAATTTTATATATCAATTTAAAAAAAAAAACCTTTAAAAATCTCAAATGGAAACTCAGAAAAAAATGATGATGCTCATCAGATGAAAAGTTAAGAATAGTGGGAGATAATTCTTTAAAATTTGTAATCAAAATATATAATTTTCAATCTAAAATATTCTTAAGTACGTTGACTGTGTGCACCAATGATTTCCAAACAGCAGGTTGTAGTACTATCACCAGCATATATTAATTGGATTAAAGTATTCAAAAAGTCTATTTGAGAATTTTGCTTTTGATGGTAATCAGATCAGCAGCTCTGAATGGCTATACTGCTACAAATAAAGAGGTTCTAGATAAAATATGATTAATGCATACCATGGGATATATAGTATTGATATTTTATGGTCAGGAGAAATTTTTTTTAAAAAAGAGAGAGAGAAATTGCAACTCAAATTTGTAAGTAAATGATAAAGCTGGCCAGTGACTTTATCAGCACTTCAATCCTGAGGTTCAGATTTGAAGCAGTAGGAAATGAGAGAGCTGAAAACCAGGTACAGAAGCCTCCTTGAAGAAGATTACAGTAGTCTTTAATGGGTAGTGAGACCTGTTTCAAAACAGAAGCAAAAGTAAACTCTTTTGGAAGAAAGCATTCTTAACTTTCACTCCAGGATTCCCATTAGATCACTCATATATGAATCAAAACCAAAGATCTCATAGAGGAAAATGCCCCATTAAATGAGCATTTACTAACACAACCAATAGGATTTTAGGCCTCTAAGTGCTTCATATATTTAAATTATTAAGAGATAAATATAAAATGATTAAAAAGTAAAACATAGACTTTCAGGAAAATGAAGCAGAGACTATAAAAAATGATCCAAGCATATTTAAAAAGAATTAAATGTAACTTTTGGAAATTTAAAAAAATGGTTTAACACAATGAATAGGTTAACAGTAGACAAAACATAGTCAATGAAATAATCATTAAATTGAAATGTAAATGCAAAGAAATTGCACAGAATGCAGTACAAAGGAAATACAAATACAGAGGAATGATTAAGAGAAATGGAGAATCAAATGAGAGTGTCTCATATCTAACTGGTATCCAAGTTCTACAGAACAAAAAGGAAGGAAAATATGTACTGTTTGAAAGCATGGTGACCATATATTTTTAAGAACAGATAAATTCACAGATATAGAAAGCAGAAGGTAGTTGAAGCAGTATATCTAAAAAAGAATCGATATCAGAACACATCATAAAACTAACACTAAAGAAGAAAAGATATTAACAGAAGTAGTATTTGCAGACTTCTCAATGATTGCTACCATTAATTTGTGTTAATTACATTATCTTTCAAGAATATTTAAAATAAAATATTAAATGAAATGAAAAAAGAGTTTATCATTACGATTCCTACATTCTAAAGGCATTTGTAAATATTGATTTGAAGAAAAGAAAAAATCACAGAAGGAATGTCTGAACTTGAGGAAAGAATGAAAAGCAAAGAAATGGGGCAACGTGTTGGTACCTCTAAACATACAACTTTCCATTTCTGCTTACAATCAATGATAATAAAAATAAGTAAATAGTGTTACTAAAACTACAAACATTGAAATACATATTAATCATATGTATATCAAAGAGACAAAGCTAATTTAACTATTGTAAGATTTTGAAGTTGACCGGGAGAAGCTTTCAATATTTAATACGAATATTTGTTAAGCTTTTATACCAGTTTTCCAATTATTGTCTTTCAGCTTCAAATCACTCTTTTTGCCCTGATTGTGAAGCTGGAGCACTCTAACTTTTGAACATTTCTCTTTACTAACTGATATAGTTCTAGGCTTTGTGAAAAGAGAGTTCTGGACTTACAGTACCAAGAAAAACCCTCAGAAGTATGCCTCTCTTCCAAGTTAAAATCCTCCATTTATTAT
>NW_016834958.1:0-546 GCF_001698545.2 Rhinopithecus bieti | reverse complement strand
CAGTTTGTAGTTCTCCTTGAAGAAGCTTTTCACATCCCTTGTAAGTTGGATTCCTAGGTATTTTATTCTCTTTGTACCAATTTTGAGTGGGAGGTCACTCATAATTTGGCTCGCTCTTTGCCTGTTATTGATGTATAGGAATGCTTGTGATTTTGCACACGATTTTGTATCCTGAGACTTTGCTGAAGTTGCTTATCAGCTTAAGGAAATTTGGGGCTGAGATGGGATTTTCTAAATATACAGTCATGTCATCTGCAAACAGAGACAATTTGACTTCCTCTCTTCCTATTTGAATACCCTTTATTTCTTTCTCTTGCCTGATTGCCCTGGCCAGAACTTCCAATACTATGTTGAATAGGAGTGGTGAGAGATGGTATCCTTGTCTTGTGCTGGTTTTCAGAGGGAATGCTTCCAGTTTTTGCCCATTCAATATGATATTGGCTGTGGGTTTGTCATAAATAGCTCTTATTATTTTGAGATATGTTCCATCAATACCAAATTTATTGAGAGTTTTAGCATGAAGGGGTGTTGAATTTTATTGGAGCT
>NW_016834957.1:0-2906 GCF_001698545.2 Rhinopithecus bieti | reverse complement strand
GCCGTGTTTGGTCTTCTGACCTTGTGATAGTTTGCTAAGAATGATGGTTTCCAGCTGCATCCATGTCCCTACAAAGGAAGCAAACTCATCCTTTTTATGCCTGCACAGTATTCCATGGTGTATTTGTCCCACATTTTCCTAATCCAGTCTGTCACAGATGGACATTTGGGTTGATTCCAAGTCTTTGCTATTGTGAATAGTGCCGCAATAAACATACGTGTGCATGTGTCTTTATAGCAGCATGATTTAGAACAAGGCCGGAGGCATCACGCTACCTGACTTCAAACTATACTACCAGGCTACAGTAACCAAAACAGCATGGTTCTGGTACCAAAACAGAGATATAGACCAATGGAACAGAACAGAGTCCTCAGAAATAATACCACACATCTACAGCCATCTGATCTTTGATAAACCTGAGAGAAACCAGAAATGGGGAAAGGATTCCTTATTTAATAAATAGTGCTGGGAAACTTGGCTAGCCATAAGTAGAAAGCTGAAACTGGATCCTTTCCTTACTCCTTATACAAAAATCAATTCAGGATAGATTCAACAATTAATTGTTAGACCTAATACCATAAAAACCCTAGAATAAAATCTAGGTAGTATCATTTGGGACATAGGCATGGACACGGACTTCATGTCTAAAACACGAGAAGAAAGGTATATTTCTGTGAGTGGAATGCACACGTCACGAAGAAGCTCCTCAGAAAGCTTCTCTCCAGTTTCCATATGAAGACATTTCCTTTCTCACCATAAACCTCAAAGCCCTGGAAAGTATCCCTTTGCAGACTAAGCAAAAACAATGTCATGATACAGTTCAATGAAAAGAGAAGCTTAACTGTGTGAGCGGAATTCACGTGACACAGAGCAGGTTCACAGAAAGCTTCCTTCTGGTTCTCTCTGAGGTTATGTCTTTTTCAGGATATTCTAAAGAGCGTTTCCAAATGTCCTTTCTCAGATTCCACAGAAACAGTGATTTCAAACTGCTCAATCCAAAGAATGATTTAACTCTATGAGATGAACACAAACATCACAAAAGAGTTGCGCAGTAAGCTTCTCTCCGATTTTCAATGGAAGACATTTCCTTGCCTCATACAGGCCTCCGGTCGCCACTTACTATCCCTTCGCAGAACCCTGAAGGACCGACTTTCAAACTGGGAAATGTAGAGTAAGCTTTAACACTGTGAAAACTATGGACCTGCCAGAGAGCAGTTTTTTCGAGTGCTTCTCTCTGTTTTTCATTGGACGACATTTCACTTTTTGCCCTAGTCTTCAATGTGCTCCGAATATTACTCTTTTGGTTCTACAGGAAGAGTGTTCAAACTGTGCCTTATGAGAAGAAAGTTATAACTTCCTGAGTGGAATACACACATCATAGAGCAGTTTCTCAGAAAGCTTCTCTCCAGTTTTTCTCTGACTATATTTCCTATTTCACCATAGGCCCGAATGTGTTCTCAAATATCCTTTCGCGGATCCATCCACAAGGGAGTTTCCAAGCTGCGTAATGGAGAGAAAGCTTCATCTATGTGAGATGAATAAACATAGCAAATAGCAGCTTCACAGAAAGCTTCTTTCCAGTTTTTATCTGAAGATATTTCCTTTCCCACCATAGTCCAGAAAGTGCTCCAGAAGGTCAATTCGTGGATCCGTCCATGACAGTTTCTAAGCTGCATAATGTAAGGAAAACTTTTTCTATGTGAGATGATTACACATATCACAGAGTAGTTTCCTGGAGACCTTCTTTCCAGTTTTTGTCTGAGGCTATTTCCCTTTTCATCATCGGCATCAACATGCTCCCGAATATCACTTGCTACCTGTTTCTCCAAAAGGGTTTCCCCGACGCTGTATGAGAAGAGAGGGATAACACTCTGACTGGAATTCACACGTCACAAAGCAGTTCCTCAGAAAGCTTCTCTCCAGGTTTGATGTGAACATATTTCCTTTTTCACTGTTAGCCTCAAAGTGCTTCCGAATATCCCATCACACGCTAAACACACACAGGGCTAGAAAACTGATCAATGAAAAGAAAGGCTTATCTGAGTGAGAGGAATTAAGATGACACAGAGCAGTTTCACAGAAAGCTTCCTTCTGGATTTTACCTGAGGATATTTCTTTCTCCATCTTCCAAGGATCGCCTCCAAATGTCCTTCCTCCAATTCCACGAAAACAGTGATTTAAAGCTGCTCCATCCGAAGAATGGTTTAATCCTGTGAGATGAATGCACACATCGCAAAGCAGTTGCTCACAACGTTTCTCTGCAGGTTTCATCAGAAGGTGATTTCTCACTCACCACCAGCCTCCAGGCATCACTAAATATCCCTTCACAGATACTTCAAAGACAGAGTTTCGAAACTGGACAACATACGGTAAGCATTTACTTTGTGAAATGAATGCACATAACAAAGAGCAGATTCCTGGAACGCTTCTTCCTCTATTTTATTTCAGTATATTTCACTATTCGCCATAGTCCTCGATGCGTTCCAAAATATCACTTTTTCGGTTTCACAGGAACAGTGTTCAAACACTGCCTAGTGAGAAGCGAGGTATAACTCCCTGAGTGGAATGCATACACCACAAAGTAGTTTCTCAGAAAGCTTCTATCCAGCTTTTATCTGAAGATATTTCCTCTTTCACCATAGGCCTGAATGTGCTCCCGAATGTACCTTCATGGAGCAGTGCATGACAGAGTTTCCAAACCGCATAATATAATTAAAATTTTAACTATGGAAGACGAAAAAATATACCTAATACAGAGTAGATTCACATAAATCTTCTTTCCAGTTTTGTCTGAGGATCTTTCCTTTTCACCATAGTTGCTGCTATACTCCCGAATATCTCTTGGTAGCTTTTCTCCAAAAGGGATTTTGGAATCCTCTAGGAGAAGAAAACTATATTTCTGTGAG
>NW_016834956.1:0-288 GCF_001698545.2 Rhinopithecus bieti | reverse complement strand
ACATAAGGCCAGGTGTGGTGGCTCACTCCTGTAATCCTAGCACTTTGGGAGGCCAAGGCAGGTGGATCACCTGAGGTCAGGAGTTGGAGACCAGCCTAGCCAACATGGCAAAACCCCATCTCTACTAAAAATACAAAAATTAGCTGGGCATGGTGGCAGGTACCTATAATCCCAGCTACTCGGGAGGCTGAGGCAAGAGAATTGCTTGAAGCCGGTGGGGGCAGAGGTTGCAGTGAGCCAAGATCGCACCACTTCTTTTGCCTGGGCAAAAGAACAAAACTCCGTCTC
>NW_016834955.1:0-963 GCF_001698545.2 Rhinopithecus bieti | reverse complement strand
CCAAACACCTACCCCACAATCATCCTTCCAGCCTGCCCCAGCTGACAGAAGGGGACACGAAGGCTGACCCAATAGTGCTGCCTGCCTGGGTCACATAGGCCTCTCCTGTCACTCACTGCTCTCAAATGGGCTCTGGACAGAACCCACCAGACACACAACTGAGAGATCCTCAATAGCCCTAGGGTGGAGGTGCCATGACCAAACCCTTTCCCTGGCTGTTCCTCCCCTGAAGATCAGGGTGACTGGGAAGATGACAGGGCAGGAACCAAGGCCCCATGACCTGTCCCTGAAGGCTAGACAGCAGACAGGAACCTCAGGGGATTTGGCCCTGCTAAGTGGCTGCATTCCACGGCAGTCAGCTGGGAGGGCTCTAAAGTGGAGAGTCACAGGGCTCTGTCCCCTGCCCTGGCCGGCTCAGCAGTTTCCTCTCTGCCTGAGAGCATATGAGACATGCAGGATTCACAGCAGCAGGTGGGCAGGAAGAATGTCTGAGTGGGCAAACGATGGCTCAGACCCCCGCAGCTGACCCCAAAAGGAAAACCCTGGGCTGGGGAAAGTAGGGAGACAGAGAGCTGCCTGTGATGGGGCACAGAAGAAGCCTGGCAGCAGCTGAGGGTTCCAGAGAGGGGAGAGAGGAGGGGAGGTACTTTATCAAAGGTCATGTCAACAGAGGTAGGGCCTACAGAATGAAGGAGGCTTTTCCTCACATGCTAAGTGTGTCACATTCTGTCCCAGTCAGCCTTCTACCCCTTGAATGCAGATAGGGCACCTCCAGGAAAGTGGGTCTGGGGAAGCCATGTCACCCAAGGAAAGACTGCAGAGGCTGGCCTAGAAGTCTTCTCCAGACCCCACAGCTCTTGTTCTGGGTACATAAGGAAGTGAGTTGCCTGTCCCCAGAAATGTGCAAGCCTCACTCACCCAGAGACACTGACTCTGGTGTTAGTACCACACACTTCCAACACA
>NW_016834954.1:0-1668 GCF_001698545.2 Rhinopithecus bieti | reverse complement strand
TTTTTTATCAGCATGGAACCCCTGGACCAGTGCATGTACACTAGCTCAAATATATTTTGTAAAATAAATTGTCTTAATAGAAAACATCAAATGTTAAAGGACTCACAATCACAGATTCAACCGGCTGGGAAGACTCTTGGTCATTTCCTCTTTCTGAGGACTGGGATCTTGTTCTTACATGCTCACTCATATTTCCCACTGAAAACAGAATACTGTTATTTGGAAAAAGTGTGTAAGAACTTAGCTATATACATGAACATTCCATGGCACAATGGTGATTTGTACTTTGAAAATTTTGAATTTATCTTAATTTTGAAAATATTTTCAAAATAATTCACAGAGCACTGATAAATACTCACGCTTTCCAATCAAACTAAGGACAGATTTGTTTGTATCACAGTTGAAGAGGCACAGAAATCACCTTAACGCCATAGCAAAAGACAGAAGACATTTCTGAGTTTTGGTTTCACAATCAGACTCTCCATCATGAAGACATTTAGGAAAAAACGGGCAGAGGATTGAAACCGAAATGACTACTGCTTTCGGCCCACTCCGATTTGCTAGGCCCATTTCACCCCCACACCCCTCCCAAAATCGAGTCTTGCTGGAAAGCACAGCCTCACCCATTCCTTCCCATGACGTTCACGGCGGAGGTGAGAAATTGTGAAACAGAGTGAACGTTATGCTCCTCACGGGACACCTCTGCCAGGCACTCTACAGACCTCAGGGCCGCAGTCACCAGCCCACAGCGTTCCCAGGTCCCAGGCCCCTTCCTTACCCAACACGCTGTCCCTTCCCGTGCCCCTACCGAGGAGTCTAGAAACTGTCCTGTCTCAGAGGGTTCCAGGAGTTTCCGGGACTCAGACACCTCTAACAGCACCCGCAGCACTCGCCCCATCTTCACGAGATCCCTCCCCTCTGCGGCCCACCTTCCTCCCTCGTCCCAGCCCAGCCACAATGATGAGTCCCATTGTGGCATCACGACCTGGGTGGAGCCGGACGAGGCCCTTTTCCCTCAGAAGCCACGGACTGTGCTGCAGGACCTGTTCAAAGCCAGCTGGCTCCTCCACACCTTCACTCACAACTAAATTCCCAGGAAGACCGCTCTTGGACCTACCGGCTGAGTCTCAGTCAGTGAGAAAGAATCAAGATGGCGGAAAGAACGAAGACACAACCTCTCCCTGCAGAACTCTGCCTGGACAGGAGGTGGGCAGCAAGGCGCATGCGCAACAACAGCCCCGCGTGGCAACAGACATGCGCAGCAACAGGTCTGTGAAGCATGCGCACTGAGGGGGGCATTCGCCTCCTGACTGAAGTTTTCCTGCCTCTGTGGAGAACCTAAACCACCAGCGCGCCTGACATCGAAAATGAACTTGCAAAGCACTTTTCTTTTTCCCACACCCAACCTTTCTTTCCCTTCCAGTGGCTTTGGAGAATATGAGCCCCAGGTTACTCTAATAATGTGTTTCAGAAAAATTCACCATTACGGAAATAAATCTTAAGTATTTTAATACCTGTTTTATATACGCTTCCAGAAATCATTTTCTTGCCTCCTTCACGAGTTTGCTGTCATGCTTGCAGTGGTGTTACCCACTCCAATACGATAAGACATTCATAGTTTTTGGTTGCATTATTGTACGTTCAAAATCATTGATCCAGCTGGACAAC
>NW_016834953.1:0-963 GCF_001698545.2 Rhinopithecus bieti | reverse complement strand
TTTCTGGTGACCAGACCCAAATAAAGAGCCCACCAAGAGTCACCTCATGAGAACAAAGGACGCTTCTATCACACAGAAAATTCCAAGGGATTTAGGAGGTCTGTGTCAGGAACCAGGTTCAAGGACCAAATGTTAGAATAAAAGATGTGCAACCATAAAAAAACAGCAAGATCATGTCTTTCGCAGGAACACGGATGGAGGCCATTATTCTCAGCAAACTAAGGAACAGAAAACCAAATACTGCATGTTCTTACAAGTGTGAGCAAAATGATGAGAACTCATAAATACAAAGAAGGGACCAACACACACTAGGCCGTACCTGAGGGTGGAGGGTGGAGGGTGGGAGGAGGGAGAGGAGCAGAAAAAACTACTGGGGACCAGGCTTAGTAGCTGGGTGGTGAAATAATCTACAATAAACTGCCGTGACACAAGTTTACCTATATAACGAACGTGCACATGTGTCCCCGTAACCTAAAAGTTTTTTTGTTTTTTAAAGAAAAAAACCCTGGGAGAAAAGAAAAATGATACATTTTTTTAAAAAAAGAAGACAATGCTCCTAGCACCCCCATCATTCAGGAATTTCCAAGGATTTTAGGAGCTTTGTGTTAGGAACTGGGGCCAGAGACCATATATATATTTCTTCTTATGTTACACTACCCCAGATAGGAAAACAGAAATTAGCCATACAAACTCAGCTTATCAGAGGTAAAGATAGACTTCCTCCTCAACATTCAAAGTGTAAATTTATCACTCTGACAATTTACAGCTTAAAACAAGGGACACTGATTAACTATTAGGGACATGTTTAATGTTATGCTGTACAGACTGCAGGAAAGAACACAGGACTGAGGCTGTAGAATGATACTTTAAATACAGTGAGGACTTGGTTTCTGATACAGTCATTATCAATAATGAAGAAAATCACGTGGATTCTAACATTGATAAGTCAACTCATTCCTGTTG
>NW_016834952.1:0-478 GCF_001698545.2 Rhinopithecus bieti | reverse complement strand
CCCAAACCTAGAGAAAGACACAAATATCCAAGTACAAGAATGTCATAGAACACCAAGCAGACTTAACTCAAAGAAGGCTACTTCAAGTCATTCAGTAATCAAACTCCCAAAAATCAAGGATAAAGAAGGGTTCCTAAAGCAGCAAGATAAGAGAAACAAATAACATCCAATGGAGCTCCAATATATCTGGCAGCAGACTTTTTAGTGGGAACCTTACAGGTCAGGAGAGAGTGGCATGACATATTTAAAGTGCTGAAAGAAAAAAAAAGAAACTCTTTTACCTTAGAATAATATATCTGAAAAGAAAAAAAACCCTTCAAACATGAAGGAGAAATAAAAATGGTCCCAGAGTAAGGAAAGCTGAGGGATTTCATCAACACCAGCCCTGTCCTACAAGAAATGTTACAAGGAGTATTTCAATCAGAAAGAAAAGGACGGTACTGAACAATAAGTAATGAACTGAAGGTACAAAACTCAG
>NW_016834951.1:0-2204 GCF_001698545.2 Rhinopithecus bieti | reverse complement strand
ACCTAAAGGGAGGCCTGCCTGCTTCCCACCTCTCCAGAGCCAGGTAGGCAGGAGAGTTGCCTTGGGCAGTCAACTCAGTGCCTGCTGTGGGCATAGGCCTGGCCTGGCCTGGGAGCTTGCAGAAGCCCAGAGCACCTCTGTTGAGTTCAGTAGACGGGTAGCACCAGAGCCACTGCCCATTGAATTCTCACTGGGTGTCTGGGGCTCTGCCGGGTGCTTTCCACACACTAGAGTCTTTAATGCAGCTTTCATCATCATCCCTCGCTTTCTAGATGAGGGAGCTCCAACTTAGAGAGGTGGAGGGAATTGTGCAGGTCCCCCGGCTGGGGCTCACCTGACTCATTGTCTTAACCCAAGATCCCCTCCAAGTCGGAGGAAGTGGGGAGTTGGCATCTATACAGTATGTACTACGTGCCAGTACTGTGCTTGTTCTTTTTTTGTTTGTTTGAGGTAGGGTTTCTGTCCCCCAGGTTGGAGCTGCAGCCTCAACCTCCGGGGCTCAATCGATTCTCCCAGGTAGCTAGGACTACAGATGCATGCCAATATGCCCAGCTAATTTTTATATTTTTTGTAGAGGCAGGTTTTCAGTGTGTTGCTCAGACTGGTCTCAAATGCCTGGGCTCAAGCAGTCCACCCACCTCACCCTCGCCCGGCCTTGTTTTTTACATGCGTTTTGTCAGTTAAGCTCCTAGCAACCCTGTGAAGTAGGCATCATCATTTGATTCTATAGACGAGGAAACTGAGGCTCAGAGTGATTTGAACCTGCTGGGGGTTAGTTAGCAGGCAGCAGAACCAGGATTTAGATCTTTCTCCTACAAAATCTTGTTTGTTTGAGACGGTCTCGCTCTGTCGCCCGGGCTGGTTGTGCAGTGGCACAATCACAACTTACTGCAGCCTCAAACTCTGATTCAAGTGATTCCCCTGCTATCAGCCTCCCGTTAGCTGGGATTACAGGCACGCACCACCATACCGGGCTAATTTTGTGTATTTTATTACAGATGAGGTTTCACTATGTTGGCCAGGATGGTCTTGATTTTCTGATCTCGTGATCCGCGTGCCTCGGCCTCCCGAAGTGCTGGGATTACAGGCATGAGCCACCATGCCTTGCTGATCCTTAGCCTCTTAAAGTGCTGGGATTACAGGTGTGAGGTACTGCCCCCGGCCTCCAAGCTTCCATCTTGTTAATTCCTGTCCCAACAGTCGTCCCTCACTGTTGCCTGGCCCACCTGAGGCCAGGTGCCTGAAGCTGCCCTCACCAACAGTATAGGATGTCTTACGTGCCTCCCTCCGGCTCTTTTGGAAGTTAGATACAGGGAATCGTCCCCTGCCAGGGTAGGGAGGGATCGCTCATGCCTCCTTTCCTTAGGGGAGATCTTCAAACTGAAGGCAGAGCTCAACAGTGACAAGAAGAAGGAGAAGGAGGAGGAGGCAGTGAAGAAAGTGATTGCATCAATGACCGTGGGCAGGGATGTCAGGTGTGCAGGAGTAGGCCTGGTGGCAGCTGGAGGCGGCTGACAGGGGAGGGTTTATAGCTTGGGTCCACTTCAGTCTCTCCCTTCGGGTGTCTAGGGACCCATGACTCCCCTCCTACAGCTCCCTTCGTAAAACTTTCTTCCCAGTCGACGGTTTTGTTTACACAGGAATCAGGAGCCCAGACGCTGACAGTCAGGTGGTGATGGAGTGAGTTAACTAGAGTAGGTGGGAAAGGCAGCAGGCGATGGAGTGGGTGTGGCATGAACCCTTTCAGAAAGGGTTCCCTCCAGAGGATCACTACTGGCTGGGGAAGAGGACCCAGTGTGGCCAGGTCTTCCGGTTTTTAAAAAGAATGGAAAATCTGGAACAGGCGTGGTGGCTCATGCCTGTAATCCTGGCACTTTGGGAGGCCCAGGTGGGCAGATCACGAGGTTAGGAGTTGGACACCAGCCTAGCCAATGTGGTGAAATCCTGTCTCTACTGAAAATACAAAAATTAGCCAGGCGTGGTGGCGTACGCCTGTAATCTCAGCTACTCGGGAGACTGAGGCAGGAGAATTGCTTGAACCTGGGAGGCGGATGTTGCAGTGAGCCGAGATTGCACCTCTGCACTCCAACCTGGGTGACAGAGGGAGACTCTGGCTCAAAAAAAACAAAGGGAAATCTGAATTTTTCATTTTAAATATCCCTGTCTTAAGTGGCCAGATGATAGTAAACACTGTGTGGTGCAAA
>NW_016834950.1:0-285 GCF_001698545.2 Rhinopithecus bieti | reverse complement strand
TTCCACCTTAGCCCTCAATGTGATCCCAAATATCTCTTTGCACATTCCACGAGAACAGTATTAGGAAACAGCTTCATGAACAGAAAGTTGGAATTCTGTGAGATGAATTTACAGAAAGAAAGAAATTTCTCAGAAAACTTCCTTCTCATTTTTATCTGAGGATATTTCCTTTGGCCGTATAGTCTTCAAAGAGATCTGAAATATCAGTTCTCAGATTCCACAAAAACAGGGCTAGCAAACGGCTCCACGAAATACAGGTGTAACTCAATGAGTTGAATTCACACA
>NW_016834949.1:0-1571 GCF_001698545.2 Rhinopithecus bieti | reverse complement strand
TATTCTTGCATAACCAAATTTCCTTTAAAATAATATATTCTTAACTTGGATTTTATTTTCTGTATGTCTTTTAATGTTTTATCTTTATTAAGTAATTGATAAAATAAGAATAATAAATATTTAAAGAATATATACATGAAAACTATATGTATTTTAAATAAAATTAAAATGTTTTGATAATGAGAGCACACTATAGCTATTCATTATTCATGTGTTGATTTATTCATTTATGAAATCAGTATTTACTGATTTCCTGCCATCTGCTAAAAACTAGGCAAGGCACACGTGCTACAATGCTAAACAAAATCAGACATAGTCCCTGCTACCCTCATGGAGTTTATGGTCTGGCAGGAAATATAGATGCTAATCAAATCATAACAAAATCAGACATAAAACCGAAACCATGACGTACCAGTTGTAGAGTTTTCCTATACTCAGATGAAGAATATACTATTACACGCTAGGAGTATTAAGTGTTAATATGCCTACAGTTTTGCCAATAATGTTAGTAAGTTTTATAAATTATATCTTACTAAACATATGAATAAGTAAGATAATGCATGAAACATTTAGCATAGTAGCATAGTGATTGTTAAATCAGAACTTATCAAATCTCGGTCTATCTCTATCCTATCCATCCAATCATCTACATATCTGTAATATATGCATATTTATAAGTATTACTTTAAAAGGGATCATCATTTGAACCATGTTCAGAGTTAATGCCAATATGCAACCAAATATACTTTGATGTGAGTTTTTGCTACCAGTGTCATGATTGGAGATATATTCTAAATAGTAATAATATTCAATAAGACGTTATTCAAAATGAAGTGGGAATTATTTTAATTTTGACAAATCTGTTGTACGTCAATTCATACAAAACTTAAAATGTCTAAGTGATTTTGAAAATAAAAATTATATACCCTTAAAATTCACTTAATGTGAGTTTTCAAGCAATTTCTAAATTCCATTTTATATCTGGTACTTTGAAACTGTCCTTTGAAACTGTACTTTGAAAATATCAATTATGTTATCATTAATATTTTAAAATTCAATTGACTCAACTTTTAATGAACACTGGTTCTGTTCACAAAATGGTTTGAAAATTTTCAAACTTCATATTATACTGTAAAAAATCTTGTTAATTTAACATAAGACCTAAAACCATAAAAACCCTAGAAGAAAACCTAGGCTATTAATACCATTCAGGACATATGCACGGGCAAGACGTAATGACTAAAGCACAAAAACCAATTGCAAGAAAAGCCAAATTAACAAATGGGATCTAGATAAACTGAAGAGCTTCTACACAGTAAAAGAAACTATCATCAGGGTGAACAGCCAACCTACAGAATGGGAGAAAAGTTTTGCAATCTATCCATCTGACAAAGGGCTAATATCCAGAATCTACAAGGAACTTAAACAAATTTACAAGAAAAAAACAACCCCATCAAAAAATGGGCAAAGGGCCGGGCGCGGTGGCTCAAGCCTGTAATCCCAGCACTTTGGGAGGCCGAGACGGGCGGATCACGAGGTCGGGAGATCGAGACCATCCTGGCTAACATGGT
>NW_016834948.1:0-963 GCF_001698545.2 Rhinopithecus bieti | reverse complement strand
AGAAAGTTTCTTTCTAGATTTTTTTCAGAGGATATGTCCTTTTTCATCATTTGAATCAATGCACCTGTGAACAGCCCTTTGCAGATTCCACGAAAATAGTGTTAGCAAACTGCTCCATGAGAATAAATGTTAGGTCTGTGAGATGATTTCTCACATCACAAGGCAGTTTCTCAGAAAGCTTCTTTTGATTTTAGTCTGAGGATATTTAATTGGTCACCATAGGCTTCAATTCGCTCCCAAGTATCTTACTGCAGAGTCCACGAAAATAGTGTTATCAAACCGGTCAATGAAAACAACAGTGTAACTACGTGAGATGCATTCACAACAACCTTCTTTCTCAGAAAGCTTCTTTCTAGTTTTTATCTGAGGATATTTCTTAGGCTTCAATGCACTCCCAAATATCCCTTTGCAGATTCCAGGAAAACAGTATTAGCAACTTCTCCATGAAAAGAAAGGTGTAACTCTGTGAGATGAACTCACACATCACAAAAACTTTCTCACAAAGCTTCTTTCTAGTTTTTATCTGAGGATGTTTCCTTTGTCACCCTAGGCTTCAATACGATCAAAATATCCCTTCTCAGATTCCCCAAAACAGTGCTACCAAACTGATCCATGAAAGGAATCGTGTAACACTGTGAGCTGAATTAACACATCAAAAAGCGGTTTCTCAGTATGCTTCTTTCTAGTTTTTATATGAGGATATTTCCTTTGTCACCATAAGCTTCAATACGCTCGGAAATATCCCACTGCAGAATCCAAGAAAAGAGTGTTAGCAAACTGGGAAATGAAAAGAACAGTGTACCTCTGTGAGACGAATTCACACATCACAGAGCAGTTTCTCAGAAAGCTTCCTTCTAGTTTTTATCTGAGGATATTTACTTATTCATCATAGGCCTCAGAGTGCTCAGATATATCCATTTGCTGATTCCACAAAAACAGTGTTTGCAAACTGCTCCATGAAAA
>NW_016834947.1:0-475 GCF_001698545.2 Rhinopithecus bieti | reverse complement strand
CCGCACCCCGCCCCTTTCGGCAAGCCGGCCACGCCCCTTTTACCCTTGAGTATGCTTCTCACCTTGCCCGCCTCCTTCGGCATGTCGGCCCCACCCCTCCCGCCCATCTCCCTCTGCGCCGCCCTCCCGCCCGTCCCAAAGCAGTGGAGGCCCGCCCTTTTCATCTACAGCCTATCGCAGAGGACGTTGCCGTTCGCGCTGACCAATAGGAGTGGTGGCCGGCACGGCAAGCCCCGCCCCGCGCCCTACGTGGGGTTAAGTGTGGGGGGGGGTCCCTCGCCAGCCCCCCGCTGATCATACGCCATGTGGCACTGTGGCGCGCGGCAGGGGCTGTGTGCGCTGAGGCTGCTGAGTGGCGGGTGAGACGCTGCGGTCGGCGGCTAGAAGTGCTCGGCGTGCTGGCTCCCGGGAGAGGAAGGTCCAGGGCGGGCCGGAGACGTAGGGGTCCGCGTCCCTGCGCCCAGGCAGCTCCCCG
>NW_016834946.1:0-1929 GCF_001698545.2 Rhinopithecus bieti | reverse complement strand
TTTAGCACTATTTAGGTCAATGTTTTCTCATTATATTTGACTAGGAATCCTGATTTTCTCTCTTGACACCTCATAACACACTATAGAAAACAATACACTTTGGAAAAGATGGTTGTCAGGAAACTCTCAAATCTCATACTGAAAGTAATCTTGCATTTTCCAAGAACGATGAGAGAAAGATTCTTTTAACTTCCTCAAAATTGATTAGGACACAGATGCAGAACAAATAAACTATATGTTTCACAAATATACAATTAAATAATTATTAGCTGAATACCCTTGTAACAGTCACCCAGGAGGCAGAACCTTTCCAGCTACTTGGAAGGAAGAACTTCACAACTTCCTCCTAATAGTAACTAACTTGCTTCCCTTAAAAGTAAATTCTGCCCTGATGTCTATGATAGTCTTTTCCTTACAGGTCTAAAACCAGAGTGGTTCAAATTCAGATTGTTAGTTCTGTCTTTAGATATGTCTTTAAACCTCTTTTAACCTAGCTTCTCTTCCCCTTGCTTGTTTTCCCCTTCCTAGTAATTTATTGGTGAGGAAACAGGCCACCTGTCCTATAAACATTTTCAGTCTCTCTTTCGTGAATTGCATCTGCATGGTGAGGTTTAACATGTTCCTTTATCCTTGAATTTCCTGTAAATTGGAAGTTGGATATCAAGGCTTCATTAGTCTTTGACAAGACTCCTTCACAGAAAGTGTGCTGTTTGCCAGAAAGCACGTTAATGTGTGTTTATCACTTTTTGTGAGCGTGGCTATCATTGATGGTCAACGACTACAGCCTTTGCTATTTAGGGAATGCAAAATGGCAGTGTTCAAATTCTATCATTCTTCCTTATTTGTTTGTGGAACTGTTTCTATTGAAAGAATTTTTGCTTCCACAGCCATTTAATTATTCAATAATCCATTTTGTATTGAGAAGGCAAGCAAAATTAATATCAACTTTTTATTTGCTGGTTTTCAAAATGGGGAATTTTTAGCAGCTTTCACCGTATGTGACTTTTTTGTGTTGTTATGAAATCACAGATTTAAACAAATTTGATGTGTTTTAATCCTTTTCAGTTATCATTTACAATAATATTCAGATTCTCCTAGTGATAGTCTTTTAAAATGTGTCCTATAAACATTTCAATAAAGACTCTGGTGGTCCTCATTAGCTTCTGTGCTATATATGTCAGGATGTTTCAGGCTCATCTTGGACAGATGAGAGAAAGATTCTTTTACTTCCTCAAAATTGATTAGGACACAGATGCAGAACAAATAAACTATATGTTTCACAAATATACAATTAAATAATTATTAGCTGAATACCCTTGTAACAGTCACCCAGGAGGCAGAACCTTTCCAGCTACTTGGAAGGAAGAACTTCACAACTTCCTCCTAATAGTAACTAACTTGCTTCCCTTAAAAGTAAATTCTGCCCTGATGTCTATGATAGTCTTTTCCTTACAGGTCTAAAACCAGAGTGGTTCAAATTCAGATTGTTAGTTCTGTCTTTAGATATGTCTTTAAACCTCTTTTAACCTAGCTTCTCTTCCCCTTGCTTGTTTTCCCCTTCCTAGTAATTTATTGGTGAGGAAACAGGCCACCTGTCCTATAAACATTTTCAGTCTCTCTTTCGTGAATTGCATCTGCATGGTGAGGTTTAACATGTTCCTTTATCCTTGAATTTGTTCCTTTATCCTTGGACCTTTGTCAGACTTGGAATCAGCTATTGCTCTATTAAAACTTGATTTGTTTTAGTGGTAATGCCTCTTCAGTGCCACAGAAAGAGCTTTAAGGAGTGCTTACTGTTACTGGATTCCACTATTCCTAGATACTTCAGTAGGCAGAACTTTATAATATATATTATTATTTCCTTTATTTTGAAGACAAAACATAAAAGTGGGTATATACTAATGTTTCCAATTGAAATTCAGAACAATA
>NW_016834945.1:0-792 GCF_001698545.2 Rhinopithecus bieti | reverse complement strand
GAAAGACTCTTTTAAAAATATAACCATAATACCATTATCAGTCCTTAAAATAATTGATAATCATTCCTTAAGTCATACCTTATTCAATGAGTATTTAAATTTCCAACAATCTTATAAATATTTCTGTTTTGTTTACTGTCTATTTTTATGTTTGGATCAGGACTCACATAGGTCCATATATAATTGGCTGATGCGTCTCTTAAATCTTTTTTAAATCTATGGGTTTAACCTGATTCTTGCAGTTTAATTTTTGTGGAAGCTGGTCACATGACCTATAGAGTTTGTGAGAGTCTGGATTTTTATATCACAGTATCCCCATGATGTTTTTGCCCAACACCCTTTGTTGTCTCTATTTATTGTATATGGCAATGGAGTCTTATGGGATAGATTCAGGTCCCCTGTCCCCCCATTTGGAAAAAAAAACAACCAAAACACCATGTTGGCTAGGCTGGTGTCAAACTTCTGACCTCAGGTGATCTGCCTGCCTCAGCCTCCCAAAGTGCTGGGATTACAGGCACGAGCTATCGCATCATTTAAATGTACTGAGAGGCTGGGCACGGTGGTTCAGAGCTGTAATCCTAGTACTTTGAGAGGACGAGGCAGGCAGATCACCTGAGGTCAGGAGTTCAAGACCAGCCTGGCCAACATGGTGAAACCTTGTCTCTACAAAAAAAATAAAGAAAAAATGAGCCCTGCATGGTGGCGTGCAGCTCTAGTCCCAGTTACTCGAGAGGCTGAGGCATGAGAATCATTTGAACCCCGGAGGCATAGGCTGCAGTGAGTTGAGACGGC
>NW_016834944.1:0-436 GCF_001698545.2 Rhinopithecus bieti | reverse complement strand
TAACCCAATTGCTCCATGAAAAGAATCATGTAACTCTGTGAGATAAATTCACAAATCATAAAGCAGTTTCTCAGAAAGCTTCTTTCTAGTTTTAATCTGAGGATGTTTCCTTTGTCACCATAGGCTTCAATGCAATTCAAAATATCCCTTCTCATATTCCCCAAAAACAGTGCTACAAAACAACCCCATGCAAAGAATCCAGTAATTCTGTTAGATGAATTCACAAATCACAAAGCAGTTTCTCAGAAAGCTTCTTTCTAGTTTTTATCTGAAGATATTTTCCTTTTCACCCTTGGCCTCACCACTCTCCAGAATATCCCTTTGTAGATTGCACGAAAATAATGTTAGCAAAGTGCTCCATGAAAAGAAATGTGTAAATCTGTGAGGTGAATTCACACAACACAAAGCTGTTTCTCAGAAAGCTTCTTTTGGTTTT